>NC_056741.1:474671457-474921457 GCF_019279795.1 Protopterus annectens | reverse complement strand
TTTATTTCTTTCTTCATCCCACCTTTACAGCAAAGCATAAACTCCCTAGACTGCAAGCTGGAAGAAAATCTCCATTAAGCCAAAGTCCTCTTATCTAACATTTTGATTTGAGTTTTCCCTGAAAAAATATTTGAAATTCCTCGCGCGCCGAGTGAAAATAAAAACCACTTGTTTGCTTAAGCAACTTGCTTTTGCTCATTGGTTAAGACTGCAAGCATTTTGTTCACCAAGGCTATCAGATCACTGGCTTGATTATCACGTCAATCAATGCTGACCCACCCACCATCTTAAAAAAAATTACAGACTTAAAAAACGAGGTATAGCGGTTTTAATTAAATTGTAAATACCATTATGGGCGTCGTTGTCCGTTAGATTGGTGGAGACAAAACTTAAAAATGGTAAGGCCCACCTTCCCCACAAATGATTGGCTGAAAAAAAAAGTTAAAGTTACGCATGAATGCATTAACGACGTGCGTGTTCTAATAAAATACTGTTTGTTGTAATATTTTTCAACTTAAAATATATTAGCGTAAAATGCTAAGCTAGCATTAATGATGGTATTGTCATTCGTCACGCATTGAATTTAGGAACTTAACTTATAGGAGCATACCAAGTTGCTTTTCATAAGCGCGCATGGGGTAGCAGTTCGTTTCTAAGTTAGGATAGTTGCTCTGCCGACGCTGCGTGCGGAAGTTTTGAAAGTTTGATTACATCCCCTGCTTTCTTCACCCGCAGGGATGTCTCAGCCTTCCGTCTCATAGGTAGGTTACCTACCGTAGTTACTAGGCTATTTGCCCGAGGGCATTTATAAGCCTAGCCAGAGTCTGTCAGCTTTCGCCGCCCCATTGATTAATTAACTGTGCCTCTGTCAAGAAGAGCTAATGAAGTGAAGTGATCCCAGGGGTGTATTTTCTGTTACCCATCCATAGGTTCATACTAGGCTATCTGCCCAAGGGCATTTATAAGCCTAGCCCATAGTTATGTGGCTTTCGCCACCCCTTTAGTTTGAATAAAAACTATGCCTATCATTTTGCTGTGCCTCTGTCAAGCAGTGACACTGAAGTAATCCCTGGGGTATATCTGCAATCTCCCATCCATTTGTCAAGATTCCTCTTGAACAAGGCCAGAGAGGTGCTCTGCCTCACATGTACCGGGATTTTGTTCCACAGCATAGGGAGTCTCTGGGTGATGAATCTGTCCCTCCAGCACGTTCTATTTATAACCGTGTCAAGGTTTAAGTCTCCCGCCACTCGTCAAAGTTTCTCTAGAAGAGTGTTAGTGAGGGTCTCTGCCTAATGTAGTTAGGAATTTTGTTCCAAAGCATAGGGAGTCTCTGTGACAGGAATGTATCCCTCCAGCATTTTCTATTTTTTTTTCTGGTGAGGTTTGGTTCACTAGAGCGAGTGGCTCGCAGTGACTTGGATTTCTATGGGTGGAACACGTCTATCAATTTTGAGTTGGACATGGCTTTGTTAGTCAGACAGAGATCGCCTCTGAGTAAGCGATATGCCACTGAGTCCAGCTGAAGTTTCTCCAGTCAGGTTGCATAGGACATATGTTTGAGGCCGGTAATCCTCTTGGTGAGGTACTTTTGTGGTCTTTCCAGCTGTTGGAAGTGTCTTGTGAGGTACATCCCAAGTGGGGCATTGTACTCTATGTTGGGTCTGATGAGTGACGAGTAGAAGGGTGCTATAACTTTTAGTTATGTACTTACCATAACGATAGATGTATGCGATCCATCTCGCCTACATTCTAAACTGATGGGCTCGGAGCCACTCGGCTGGTACACTAGCACAAAGTCTCTGGCTGGGCCAACCCCTATATCCCAGGATGCACTACACCCAAGCCCCCAGATCTTGTTTGCCCACACAAAGTCCCCTTCACATGCACCCAATTCACAGAGATACGTGATCCAGAGAAGAGAATAAGACCTTCAGTGGAAACCCCACAAAGCATTTCCTCCAAATCCTGCAGGTAGGGGGCCGGAGGGCAGGTATATACGAATGTAGGCGAGATGGATCGCATACATCTATCGTTATGGTAAGTACATAACTAAAAGATGTAAGGCGATCCTATCTCGCCTACATTCTAAACTGATGGGACCGCGTCCCTAGCACCTAGATCCTGGGAGGCTCATTGGAAAACACTCCCGAGCACTGTGGAGCCAAATGACACCCGACTCCTGGACTCCAAGTCTAATTTGTAATGAGCAATAAAAGTGTGTGGAGAAGACCAAGTGGCAGCAGCACAAATTTCATCTACAGACAGTCTGGAGTGGAAAGCTGTTGAAGTTGTCATAGCTCTAGTAGAATGTGCTTTAACTGGAAATGGAAGGGACCTTCCTGTCGATGAATAAATAAAGGATACACAATCCCTGATCCACCTGGCAATAGTGGCCTTAGTGACTGGTTTGCCAATTTTATTATCTGCAAAGGCAACAAATAATTGATCTGATTTCCTGTCCTGCTGCGTTCTATCCAGATAAAGACGTAGTTGTCTATGCACATCCAACTGGTGACATCTGTATTCTGCATCAGTGGAATAGTCAGGAAAGAAGACTGGAAGCTCAATAGATTGCTGAAGAGAAAGAGCAGAAGAAACCTTAGGGAGAAAGGATGGGTTTAATCTCAGGGATACTCTGTCCTTATGGAAAATGAGGTAAGGAGGCTTGGCAGAAAGGGCTTGAAGTTCTGAAACCCTTCTGGCCGAAGTAATAGCTACCAAAAATGCAGTTTTCCATGACAAAAATTTTTAACTTTAAGCTAAAACAACCAATACACACTCAGACAACAAGATAGCTATTAAAATAGCTGTTTTGGTTAAATGTTAAGAAAAAGCTCACAAAAAAACCCAAATTTGACTAAAAAAATAGGGTACTTAGCCACAGCCAACTCGAAACCATGTCTTAGCACTAGGAGCAGCAAACGAGATCTGGGGGCTTGGGTGTAGTGCATCCTGGGATATAGGGGTTGGCCCAGCCAATCAGAGACTTTGTGCTAGTGTACCGGCCGAGTCGGAGCCGATCAGTTTAGAATGTAGGCGAGATAGGATCGCCTTACATCCTCTATTTCTAGATGCGAACCCTTTAGTAATTAGATGGGCTACATAGAAGGATTTCCTAACTACTTTGGCAATATGATTGTCAAAGGAGAGATTACTAACTACCTGGGTCCCCAGATCTCTTATTACCTCTTCTGTATTAAGGGGGCTGCCACCTGTGTGGTAATTCGTGGGTGTTTTGTTTTTCTCAAACGGGATGACTATGCATTTTTTGGCATTTTAACTTGAGACCATGACTTTGACACCAGGTATCCATCTCAGTAAGGCCCTTTTGGAGAACGTCCGTGTCAGCCGGAGAGTCAATTATGGCTCCCAGTTTGCAGTCATCGGCAAACTTGGTTAACCATAGTCCTCCTGTGTTTGCCTGTACTTCTGAGAAGTAGATGCTGAACAGTAGGGGTCCCAGGACCGAGCCTTGTGGGACACCACTTGTGACTGGTTTAGAGTCATACCTGGAGCCCACTATTCTTACCGTGTGAATTCTGTCTGTAACCCAGTTGGCAACCCATCTCTTGACATAGGGGTTTATTTTATGTTCAGGCTGGTGAGTTTTTCTATAATTCCTGAGTGGGGAATGGTGTCAAAAGCCTTGGCGAGGTCAAGGTAGGCTGTGTGAACTACCTTCCCCTCATCTATGGCCTTGGTGACTGTCTCGAAGAAGTCATCCAGGTTTAGTATGCATGATCTGCCCTTAACAAAGCCAAACTGGGTCGGGTCAAGTGTTTGGAGGTTCCCAATGTCTTTGTTAATGAGTTCCATGATGATGCGCTCCATAGCCTTGCAGACCAGGCTAGTCAAGCCGCTCCATAGCCTTGCAGACCAGGCTAGTCAGGCTTATGGGGCGATAGTTACCAGGGTCAGTTGTGGCCCCTCCTTTGTGGAGCGGAATAACTGTTGCTGTGCGCCATTCTATGGGCACGTAGCCTGTGGAGAGGCTGAGGTTGAACAGTGTGTTTAGGTGGGGGGGTTAGTTTGTTCTGTAGTTCGTGCAAGACGCAGCCTGGGACACCATCTGGCCCCATTGACGCTGTGCTTTTGGTTTTTGAAAGGGCTGTTTTCGCCTGTGCGTCTGTGATTTCCGGGACACTACACTTTTCCGGTATTGTTGTGGGCCCTTTTGGGGGTGAGAGGGGGGTGAAGTTTGCTCTGAATCTATCTGCCAGGATGTTGGCAATATCAGTGGGTTCAGTATATTTTGTGCTATTTTGCACTAGCTCAGAGCATATCTGCGAGTTGCCACTTAGATTCTTGACATAGCTAAAGATGGCTTTGTGGTTATCTTTCGAATCCTTGGCTATTTTTCTTTCGAAGTTAGCTTTGGAGGATTTTATGAAGGACCTTAGTTTCTTACTGATACTGATCAGGGATGTCTTTCCTTCTTGGGAATTGCTTTTTTTCTGAACTAGTTTCCTCCTTCTGTTCTATAGCCTGTTTGTGGCAGGGGTCCACCAGACTGGTTTCCTTCTCTTAGGGGAGTGAGTCTTGACTTTTCTAGGGATGGCACGATCCATGCATCCTTGTAGGTGCTCATAGAGTGCATTTGTAAAGGTTCCTGCATCTTGGACACTGTTATCCTTTAGCTTGGGGGCTGTGAAACTTACCACCTCTGTCTTAAGTAAGGTGAAGTTTGATATAGTAAAGAGTTTTTCACTGTAGTTTCCTTGGTTGGAGGCAGTGGTGTGGTGTGGACATCCAGAGTGATTAGTTTATGGTCTGATCTAACCAGTGACGGGTTGACCTCCGGTGTGGAACACCTGTTGCCCATGTTGGTGATGACCAGGTCCAATATGTTTTCACCTCTGGTAGGGGAGTTTACCAACTGATCCAGGGCATTTAAGTTGATAAATTCCAGGAAGCGCTGGACCTGGGAGTTTGTACTTGAGTAGTTTTCCCAGTTAACGGTAGGGTAATTGAAATTGCCCAATATCAG
This sequence comes from Protopterus annectens, assembly GCF_019279795.1. NCBI lineage: Eukaryota > Metazoa > Chordata > Ceratodontiformes > Protopteridae > Protopterus > Protopterus annectens. The sequence goes on along the minus strand of NC_056741.1, from coordinate 474,916,467 downwards.
GGTGCTCGGTATGACCTTCATGTTTTCCAGTGTCTCCAGAAAGGCAGAGTGGTGGTCCTGGGTCATGGAGGGTGAACTGTAGCAGGCCACAATTTGCATTGCAGATTTGCCTGATGTTAGTTGCACATGGATGATCTTGGAGGTATCATGCTGCGCCACTAACCTGGAGGTGTAGGTATCCTTGATGAATATGGATACACCCCCCTCCTTTTGTGTTCCGGTCCATGTTCTTTGGCCGAAATGTGTGATATGAGTTGTAGCCTGGTAGTGCTGGGGTTCTGTGTGGAGCCTTGAACCAGGTTTCAGTTACTGCACAGATGTCGACATTCTCCATACTGAGGAGTGCTTCGAGCACGTGCATTTTGAGATTTAAACTCCTGGCGTTGAGTAGCATAACCCTCATTTTTTTTATTTGTGCTGTTTACAGAGGTGGGTTTGACTTTTGAGCCTTGCCTAAAAAAGGCACTATGGGGGCAGCAAGAGCCTTGGCCAGTATTTGAAAGCCTAGAGGTGACAGGTGCAAGCCATCTCTTGCGAAGCAACGAGGCTTGTCGAGCATGTCATCCCAGGCTGACAGACACTGGATCCCCTTTGAAAGACACCAGAAGCTTAGTCAATTGTTGAAATTGATCATTTTTTCTTTATACTGCAGTATTATTCTTGGTGAGGGAAGGATGCTACTTAGGGTCATACCCATCTGGGCTACATGATCAGAGAGCTCTTCCATGTCTCTTTTCATGTAGTCCAGGGAGGTACGTCTCAGGTCATTCACACCAACTTGAACAATGACAGAGTCATATTTGTACTTGTTCTAGAGTGACCTGAGTGCTTGTGTTATGTGGCGGATTCTGGCTCCCGACAGGCAGCTAACAGTAACCTGCTGTTTGTCCAGCCTAGTGAGTGGGACGTCAGTGTGCCTGACTATAGAGTCGCCTATTATTAGTGTGTTAGATATGTTATTTCGCCTTAAGGGCTGTGATTGTGCAGCACACTGATTTTGTGTTTTATGTGTTGTCTGGTTTGTGACGGGAGGTGCAGGTTTTTTGGGTGTCTGCTTTGGAGGTCTCCGATGCTTTTGCAGGTTTTTATTTAGAGCCTCCTAGTATGATTTTGTGTATTTATGTGTATTTTTTGCCAGTGCTGGTTTAGTATGTCTATGTGAGGCTGGAGGTGTGGTGCAAGTGTTAACCTTCTCCTCATGACTGCCTGTTCCAGTCTTGGGTGGAGAGAGCTTAGCCTCCAATTTAGTTATATAATTGCATCTCTCGCATATGTTAATGTTTTGTAGTAGGAGGAGAAGGTTGTCTGTGTACATGAGGCAGTGTAACATTGCCTCAGGATACCCAGGTTCACCAGCTGGACTGGAGAGTATACCTGAAATTACTCTTTGGTCATGCCTGAATAGTAGGGTGAGCTGCTTAGTCACTTGGTTGGTGAGGGGTGAATAATGAGCCTTGCCCTGCTGGGCAATCAAGTGTTGGGGTATATTAGTGCTTGCTATTAGGTCTGAGCAAGTGCTGGACTGTAGGATGCTTTTTAAGTGCTTAGGTTGAGAGTGAAACTACTTTCAAGGGAAAAACTGAAGAGGAGACTTGGTGGAGCCAGGATAAATTTAGCCCTAGCTAACCGGCGCTGCCTGGACGTGCAAAACTGGTGCAAATGTGGTTTTTACAGCAGGGAAATGAAAGAGATAGAAATTAGCCCAAAATGGTGTATAAACTACTAACTTCTGGGTTGGAACCACTCCTCCAGGGACAGATGGCTGCTCAAAGCTCCCTCTCTCACAGGTGAACAGAGGAACCTCCTATCCAAGTAAGGTATGGGCAACTCAGAAAATTGTGACACAGCCCTGAATTCAGCACAAGCCTGAAAACTGGTCTATACTAGCTTAGAAAGGTGGGAAACAAGGAAAAAAAAAATTTTGAAAAGATAAGGCAAAAGCAGTAAAAATACACTTAAAACAGCTTTAAACAACTACAGACAGAAAAAAATACACTTAAAACAGCTTTAGATGACTACAAGCAATCAGAAAAAGGCTTTTAAACAAATGAGGAATACACTAGCCTTCATAATGTGGAAAATGGACAAAATGTGGAAAACATACTAATGACTTACTAACAACTTCAACCTGGAAGGTCATAGGATGGTTAAAATATACTTGTTTTACTTATAAAAAAAAGATATTCTAATGAATGAATATGAGTTATTTCTATTTACCATTTTTACCAGTTAAAAAATTCCTAACACTGAATGTGTGTCAGAACCTTTCAATGTGGAACTTTGAGGAACGTGAGCTTTTTAAGACCCCCAAATGAGGTGCGTTCCTCGTAATGAGGTACACTTGAGAGGTCCCTGTTTTGGAAGGAAAAGTGTTCCTAATTTAAGATGTCCCTATTTTCAGGTTTGATTTATCACCTCACAGTTTTCTAAATCAAGGTGAACATTTTGTTACAGGACCTTAACTGGGACACTTGAGGGCTGCCCCAGGAAGCCAGGTCTGCACTCCCATTCTCCCGGCCCTCATGGGATTGGAGCTAGAGCCGCCATGTCATCTTGCACCAGGGCTGGCAGGTTACCCTCCCATCCCTCACCCAGTACTGTGGGGATGCCACTCTGTGAACGGCACCACCCAGAATGCAAGAGGCCACATGCCAGGAGTCTCGAAGCAATGCACATTCGTCGTCACCTGGCACAGTGGGAATGAGAGTCTGAGGTGTGCTGCAAAAAGCAAAGAGATGGGGGACCCAGGGCCATCTCCCCTGCGAGTTTGAAAGACTGTCTGAGGCTTCGCAGCCCAGCAGAGTTTCATGAGGCTGGGAAGATCCCCTGAGAGGCTCCAAGAGCACATACAATATGTAACCCTGGAAAAAAACTCCCTCTACTGGGGAAAAAGTGGAAGCCCAGAGACGGGAAGGGAGAGAGAGAGGTGGAAAGTGACTGGGACAGGACAGCTCCCACCTGGGTAAGGGGGTACGGACCATGACCCCTCTGGAACAGAAGTCTGGAAGGGGAGGAGAGGCAGATAGTGGCAGGACTGGGTGAGCTCTTGCCTGGGTGAGTGGGGGTCAAGTAGAGCTCCACAGAATGGAAGTCCTTAAAGGACCACTGGGGCGGACAGCAGCAGGGCCTGGAGAGCTCCTGCCTGTGTGAGTGGGGTCAGGCAGAGCTCCCCATGATGGAAGTCCTTGAGGATGCACCAGGGTGGATGGCAGAGGGGCCTGGAGAGCTCCTGCCAGGATGAAGACATCCAGCTTCATCCCATAACCGACGGCATCCTTGAAAAATATCAAAGTCCCCAGAGCTGCTATGGATGGGAAAGCAGGGGGACTCTGAAGCCTTCATGAGAGTGGATCTGCCCCTCAGCGACCAAGAGGAGTTTCTGAGGGGCAGACAGGATCGGAGGGAAGCTTCCCTGAGAGGGGTGTGAGGGCATGAGTGATCCAGCATGATTTGGCAGTCTTCAGGAGACATGGAGGTGGTGGAGTCCACCGACATGGGGGACCATGGCTGGGGAAGGGCTCTTGGTCAGGTCACAGGGGTGGCCTGCAGGGGTTAGCCCTAACAGAATTCAGTAAGGGAGAACTGGGCAGAACGGTGTGGAGCCTGGAGAGCTCCTGCCTGAGTGGGGTCAGACAGAGCCCCCCATGATGGAAATCCTTGAGGGAGTGACTGACGGGTGGTGGCAGGACCTGGAAGGCTCCTGCCAGGGCGAAGGCATCTGAACTTACCCCATACCCAATGGCATCCCCGAAAAATTGCAGTCCTCAGAGCAAATCAGGATGGGAAAGCAGGGGGACTGACCACTCTGGGAAGCCAATCACCATTCAGACTGAGCGGTCTAAACTTGGAAATTTCTGTGTCCCAAAGAAAATGTTTGGGATTCTGGGACATAGACTTCCAAACTGGGACTGTTCTGGAAAAACTGGGATTCCGCCCTTATTACATGTGGTGGATGCCTAATATATTCATCAGAGACCTGGGGAGAAAACTTCCAAAGTATTATAAAAATATTTTAAGAGCAGTAATTTTAGAAACTTCAAAAATAATACAAAACATGTACAATTTAAATAACTTTACCAAATTTGATACAACAACATTGGTTAAAATTAGAGACAAACATGTATGACAGTAATTCAGTATTTAGAAAAACTGTAGCCAGTTTAGAGGAATTAAAGGTAAGTTAGTATCATACCAAACAGGATTTGCAATATAAAGTGAGAGAAGAAAATAGGGTTATGGCATATTTAGACTGAGAGTCGGGAAGAGAAAATGAAGTCAGGAATTGAGTCAAAAAGGAGGGATGAGGAAGTGTAAGGTATGACTAGGTACTTGTTAAAATTTAAGGATGTACTTTATCCTGGGGTGGAGCAAGAACAGAGACAAATTTTTGGTTAGGAAGTGTTTCAGAATGATTTTAAAGGACTGGAGGGAGGGAGAATATTGACCTGATGGCTGTAGGTAAGGAGTTCCAGGCCTTAGCAGCATGGTATGAATACAGAACATTCCCGTTAGATTTGATGGGTTTGTGGACAGGGAGAAGTTTTTGGTCATTGGATCATAATGACCGAGTAGATACATAGTTGTTTGGAATAGTATTTAGGGCTTGACATACAGATGGCTGCTGGATTTTATAAGTGGTAAGAAGCTGTGTATATGTTAGTTGATGGGGTCGTTCTAACCTATGTAGGCTTTTTAGTTTAGTGTTATGTAGTGGTGGTTTCTGAAAGGAGTATTTGCTACAAATTTCTTGGCTAGAGTACCTTCTGTGCAGAGTTCTGCATGTCCTCCCTGACGTCAAGTGAACTTTAAAGACATGCGGGTAGGAGTGTGTGTGTGTGTCTGTGCAGTGCCTTCTGTGAAGGTTGGGCACCAGGCTGGCAACTTGACACCGTAAAAATCCACTGCCAATCAATAGCAGACCAGTGATCCACTGTGGCGACCCCTAACCGGGAAAAGCTGAAAGATTATACATTGTTCAAGTTGTGCTTTCATTGTGTTTCTGAGCACTATCCCACATTCTTACTGGAAATGGAAAAAGTTGTATGCTATTTGGTATTCAGACTTTATGGTAATTAGATTCTGGATGTTTGTACTTTCAAAGAGCCTTTGTTCCTATTTTCAGTGTCAGCCTGTCAAGTGGTATGCACATGCATACATCTCAAGCTCTTTGCTCTGGAATTAGGAACAAAACCAAAAGTAATGGGGGAGGAAACAATAGACTTTTTTAAATACTGTTGTAATTCACTTAAAATTTTAGTAGAACAATAGGCTTTGCATCAACATGCAGTTTTTTGAATAATAAAAAGGATGACACTCTAAGGTCCACATCATACTTACCATATGTTGCTGATTCTGGATCAAATTTTTGCTCTAACCTTCCTAAAGCTTGCAATTTTGGAAGAAAAGGTGGTGGATTACTTCTGATAAATAATGACAATAATTGGAGGCTTCCAAAATGGCTGCGCATTGATCAACAATTTAACTTCAGCTCTTCCAGTGTAAAAACAGAAACTGAGATACAACAGCCAATGATATTGTCAGCTTAAGTAAAATTCAATTACTGGCTAGCAAGTACACTGCCTGGATGCCAGCATAAAAGAAATTTAGAAAACCTAAAAGAAAATTAATCAGAAAAGGTGAAGAGAAAACACCTGTCTGGGAAGAATACCGCAGCTTTTCATCAAAAAACAGTTCAAGCTCCAGGTTTGGTACAAGAGATGGTTTCCAGTAATTTACAGGAAAAAATAAATCAAATGTCCTCAGAGCTGATTAAAATAAATGAAACATGAAGGACTATATCAACTCAAATAAAAGACAGAAAAATGTAAGAAGCTTTAAACAACTGTTCAGATGCACTGATAAAACTGCAGAAATCAGAGGTCAAAATGAAAAAAGGGTGCTTGAGTATTAGACTGCTCAAAAAAAAACTGTTTCAAAAATGGTAAAATTAGAAGACAGAGCATGCTGAAAAAAATCTGAGATTCTCTGCTGTACCAGAGAAACTGGAGAGAACCGACTGTATTCATTTTGTGAAAGCACAAATAAGTAACTGGACTCGTATTTCAAAGCAGGATTTGTTAGCTGAAAGGCCACGTCTTGTGTATGTTCCAAACCTGGTTGTGATAAAGTAGACAAGATCTAAATTAGAAAATATGCAATTATACCAGCAGAAAAAGTTGATCCTGACAGAACTGTTGCAGAAGGGCAAAATATTAAAAACTGGAGAGAGTAGAGTGTTTGTGGACAACGATTATTCAATGAACACCAGGCAGAAGACAAGCACATTTATTCCAACAATCAGGGAATGTTGAGAGGCAGGTGTGGGGATCAAGCTGCTGCATCTATCTGTCTTCAGAATATTGTTTTCCTGGAGTATCAAAGTAATATTTTTTTATGCAGAACAGGCTAAGGGGGAAATACAAAAAAATGTCCAACAAGAAGTGAGCCATAAAACAGAAGGGGACTCTGCTTCTCGTTCTTCTGGTGGTAAGGCTCATAGAGAGACTTTGCCAGTGAAACATTTTCCAATATTCCAAGGGAAAATGCCTGAGACAGAAAAAAAGCACAGGAGTTGAATAGAAGAATTAGGAATACCTTGGATTTGAGCCGGTATCTGGGGGTGAGAGATTGAGATGAACAGGAAGAAGACCAGCAACATTGAAATTAGTGAATAAATGTGAAAATATAAAGCATCACTCACATTTGTGAAATATGGCTTTACAAGAAAAAGTGGCTGAGAAAGATTAGATTTTTGTTGACCTTGTTAAACTTGTAGAGGGACTAACAGGCATATACCCCACTTTATGGCATTAGTGTTTGGAAGGGCATTAAAAGGAAAAAAGTGGAAAAAAACAACTGTAAGTAAAACATTTTTCTTTCTTAACTGTATTTGCATAAAACACTTTATGATGTAAATTGCATGTAATATATTAAAGTATTTTCAGCGATTATCTGTGATAAAGATACTAAAATAAACATATGTTTTTTTTTCTTCTCTTTTAGTTTTAAGATATTTAGGCCTTACAATGTAAAAAGAAAATAGAAGCTGAACAAAAGCAGATTTAAGTCAATAGGTTTTTAATCTTTGGCTGTTTGTGTAGGGATGGGTATAAAAGTGCACTGATTATAATATATTTAGAAATTAAATGTTTTCTTTTACTTTTGCATAGGTGAATGTCTGGATTAATGCCCTTAGCTTAATTTAATGACAGTTTTGTGAATGCAAGTGGGGTTTAAAAATGAGAGGGCACAATGTAATAAATAGTTTTCTTTAAGCAAATAAGTGTTCAGTGCCACTTGAGAAATCTGGAGCTGGGGGCAGTTCTACCTTTTGATCTTATGCTTCCATGGAAATAAGCTGACTAAAGGTGAAGGTAATAAATCAAGAGGTCTGGACATCATTTACTGAGAGAAATATAAATTAAGAAGTACAAGGGCAAGCAGTCCAGTAAAAATAAAGCCCATGATTTAATAAAATCCATGTATGCACCATGTAGAGCCTACACGTAATGTATCCATGTACATCGCCATGGTTCCCCCTTGGCAGTGTGCCATGCATATTAATGATGGTGCGCTGCTGAGGGAGAGCATAGAACAGGGTTATTGAATCCATGTAGGGAGAAGTGTAGAGGCTACCTGTGGTTGTGGATGCCTGGTCATACATGTATAGGGTGAAGCTCCTTGTAATGCTCCCCTGCTACTGTTGAAATACTGTGAATTGTTGTAAATGTGTAATATTTTATTTTTATGATTTTTTTTCCTGTCTGTATGTTTATGCAGTGTGGAGCACAACAATGCCAAGCTGTGCTCACATATAGACAGCTGACACCTGCTACACATCTAAAAATAGAAACTGGATGTAATTCAAGTCCAGGTTAGGCAGAGTCCCTCATTGACTCTCTTCAAGAGGAATCTTGATGAGTGGATGGGAGATCATAGGTTTAACCCGGGTATCACTTCTGTGTCACTGTTAGACAGAGACACAGTATACTAACCTCGAAAAAGGGCATAGCAAAATTAATTTAAAATGGGTGTCGAAAGCCAAACACATTCTGGCTAGGCTTATAAATGCCCTAGGGCAGATAGCCTAGTATGAACCTATGAATTAATTATCCTGATTAAATTGTTTTATTTATTCTATTTTTTTGTTTGTTTCCATTTGTGCGACGCAAAATGCAGCAACGCCGAGTGGCCCTCATACGTACATAGCTGACACCTGCCAGACATCTAAAATAGAAACTGGATGTAATTATGTCTACATTTGTTTAAGCCTGTTTGCAAAGTGTGGCATGGTGGTCAGCAATGCTCACAGGTAGCCTAGTAGTGTATGTGAAGATATACATACTACTTGTCATGCTATCCATGTAGCTAAATGGATAGAGTTACGGCTTAATGTGTAGTAAGTCCTGGGTTCAAGTCCATAGTAGTAATAACATGTCTCTAATTTAATTTACTGCTCTTTTTAATTTAATAAAAATCTTGTGAAATATGGCAGTACTGCATGGTGTGAAGCACTGCTTAAACATGCTAATGGCTACTATAGTTTGCATGATGCTAAGCTTTGTGAAAACCTTGGTTGTGCAAGTTTTCATGCTGCTCAGCTCTGCTTAGCTGGTTTGTGCGCTGCTAAGTAATACAGTATTTTTTTGAATGTAGCTCACTGATGAGTAAGGGTGGGAAACAACCTATATTGTGTGGTAGGTGGGAATTCTGCACCATTCCTTGGAGTCTACTCATCTGTTGACATGGCTGGTGATGCTGGTGAAGGTACATGCTCTCGGGCACAGAGATGGGGTGTTCAGGAGTCCAGGGTCTTTGTTGGGCTCCTGGTAAAAAAAATCTTGAACCCAGGCTGCTGCAGGGCAGTTTTCAGGGCTCGGAGTGTAAGGTGGAGGCCTGGGACAACTTGGCCAGGGAACTCACCAGTATTACTGGTATCCACTGCACAGGTGAGCAGTGTCGCCACCATTATGATGACATTCATCTCTGGTTTGGCACCTATGTTTCTAATGCAAACAGGTAACTTGTAAATGGTTTATCTCCCAGGCCCATGCTTACACTTATCAAGGAGATGTGGGATGCATGGCTAGGCTTAAAAAGGCCCTTGTGGTTGTTAGCCTAGTAAACACCTATGAACCTATAAAGAGGAGAAAGAGGGGAACCTTGGACACCTGGGTCCAAGAAGCCAGAGCTGAGAATGCCCCACAAATATGTAAGTATGTTTTCCACTGTTTTACCAATTTGCAAGCTGAATGTGTGCAAAACTGGTATGCATAATGGTGTGCTTCTCTTCCAACAGCTGCAGCTGAGAGGGCTCACAGTGTTGAGTCCCATGCCGGGCACCTGGCCAGGTTGCACCATGAGTGTGGTATGTACGGATTTATTATGCTAACTGTAGTGCAATAAGCAAGAAAGAATAAAGCATTTATTGCAATGCAGTATACACAATAAAAACTGTGGTGCTATAAATGGGCAAGTAGAACTGTAGTGGAATAAATGGGCAATTGGTGCAGTAGTGCAATAAATGAACAATAACTGTATTGCAATAAACAATACTAATAACAGTAAGCAAAATGGTGTACAGCAGGATTGTGTTGTCATGGCCATTGCTTGTCTATGGTAAGGTTGCTGCAGTCAAGTGTAACACTGTAATAGCTGTAGAATGCAAAACTAATGGCCTGCAAACTGTATTGTTTAACTCATAGTATGGTCCAAGGCTGTCCCCAGGCCAGTATCGGTCACATCTCTGTTCCTCCTGCTTCAGGTAATAAAGGTATATGGGTGAGGTGGCCCACTATATGGGCAGATATTGTGTGGACCTCACTGACATTTATCAGCAATACCAATAAAGTGTTAACCAGCATTGCTGATTCCTAAATAAATCTGATGTAAGATATGCAGTATGGTTGTATTCCATGCATGTGTGTCAGCAGAACACACATGCATGTATTCCATGCATGTGTGTTCTGCTGACACTGCAGTCAATTATAACACTGTAATAGTTCTAGAATGCAAAACAAATGTCCTGTAACATGTGTTGCCCAGTTCATACTATGGTACAAGGTTGTCTGCAGGCCATTAACAGTCACATAATGGTCTCATTTTCCCCCACCTCAGGACCAAAAGGTATATGGGTGAGGTAGTCCATGTTATGAGCAAATATTGTGTTTAGATTTCAAAGACACTTATCAGCAATACCAATAAAGTGTTAATCAGCATTGTTGATTCCTAAATACATCTGTGTAATGATTTCCAGTACGGCTGTATTCCTTACATGTCTGTACTAAGTTGCTGCAGTCAATTATTACAGTATTTGCAGATGTCCCCTGCAGTCACAGCTATTGGGTTCTATTTCTATGCCTGCCAACTAAGGCATGACGGCTATATAGTTTATGTACTGTATATAAACATGCCTCTCAACAGTCATGATTATGATTTCTCGTAATGTAATTAAAACTGCCTAAACTGTCTGTCACAGGATTACCAGAAAAATGATTACCTGGAATGCAATGTATTACCAAATCCACTTACAGAACACCTTGGTAGTTATACAAGTCCACATTATGTGAAACTGTTTTTGTGTAGTTGTGTACCTGCATTTGTTATTGCTTGGCCCATACTGACTCATGCTAACAGCTTGAGAGGCATGTACGTGCTACAGCAGCTATAGGAGAATTGTAGTCACTGTACTCAAAACTGACACTACACACCTGTAGAGTATTTATTTTCAGTGTTTTCAGGTATATAATCTGCAATGTCAGTAATGGAATATTTTTTTTCTCTCTCTCCCCACCCCTTATCTTCATTTATTTATTATTGTTATTATTATGATGTAATATTAACATATTTTGTTAAACTAACTATATTTTGGAAAAATGTGGTTTATTATTGTTATGTTTTATTATGATTTGGTATTAACATATTTTGTTTAACTGTTTTGTTGGCCTTATGATTTACTTCTTACTGACATGCTGTTAATATACTGGCTGTTATGTTATTTACTGTCGTGTTACACATAATATACATTAATACATATTTGGATTAATTAAAATGATGTTTCATTTTGTTAATACTAACAGTGATTTGTTTATTACTAACCTTAACTTATTGCTGTACCTCACTTACCACAGCACGTCAAGATAGGCTGGTTCCGGCTGATCTGCCTACCTTGCCTCAGCTGGCCGTGGCACCAGGTTCCAGCACATCTGGGACCCAGACTGGTGGTGCCCCCCTCTGCTGCTCCTGCACTACCTGCAGCATCAGATAATGCTGCCCCATGGGATGGGGTCCGGCCTCCCTCTGGGAGCAGAGGGGGGGAGTTATCATCCGGGCTGAGCTGCCAGTCTTGGTGCACAGGATAGTCTACTGTGGGTTTGACTGCTGCCTACACCGGATTGAGGGCATGCTGGCCAACCTGGTGGGGCAGCCTTGCCCTGGTGCCTAGCCTCCAGCACTACCATCCCAGGGCAGTGAAGAAGCAGTGCTGACAAGTCCCATGGGTGGGGATGTGAGTCATGCTGCTGCCTTGTGGAGGCCCATGGGACTTGGATTCCACAATACCCCTCCCTATCCAAGGTGTTCACCCCCCTCATGTGTCAAACACCACCCCTGTCTGCTGTCTGTATGCAAATGCATCCTCAACTACTCAACTTACCTCCCCCACACGTACCTATGTCTCTTCGCCAACATTCCACTCTCATCTTAAAAAATAGGCATCTGTCACCAAAAAAAAAAAAAAAAGTCTCATACATAGCTCTCCATTTCACACACATGTCCACTGGACACACATAATTTGGACAAATTGGCTTGACAACACAGTTATGTTGTCCTCATCCCTCTCTCTGGGGTTGAGAGTTCAAAGTCATGTATAAATTCTGTCAAAGTGCACAGTTGTTGCTGTACAAGAAATGGATAGCTATAGTTCTTTCTTGCACCCTTCCTGCACATCCCTACCTGCCTTTCACTGTGTTTTTCCTCCTGCTTGCACCCCATTTCACCACTTTCCTATCTCCCCATTTTTCTTTTCTTTATATTGTTTTAGCCCAACGCTTTGTGACGCGGCTTCGTGAAGCTGAGCTAAATAGAGCTATATTGACTATATGTGTTTTTAAACTTGTGATACACACTTACAAAATAAACACCTGTCCCATGTTTCGAACCCAAGACCATCACACCTGCAGACCACTGCATTAAACTGTCAGGCTACACAACTCTTAATTAAAACAGCTGGTTTAAAGAAATCATAGTAATTGCCAGTTACAGTCATTAAGCATGTTTCAGCTGAGTTGTGCAATGTATCACGTTGTGCAAACTTGATTAAAAAGTAATGGAAAAAATGGGAGTGTACCCTGCACTCTGGTGCAGTAGTACACCACTAGAAAGCCAAAGACATAATAATGGATGTAAGTGAGGCCTGTGATAGCAGGTAAATGTGCCCTTCATCAGCATCATGTAAAAACACACCTGCTAAGGCATTAATGGCAAAGTACATGCTCAACTGACACCCTGGTGCAGAAATACATCCATATAAAGCCACACACATACTGATGGATGTAGAAAATGTTTGTCACAGCCTATATGTGTGCACATATATCTTGTAAATACACCTGCTGTAATAGTGACTCAGTAGCTCAGTCTGTTAATCACCTTACACACAGTGAATTTTGCAACACACAGTCCTGGGTTCAAATCCAGTAGTATATAGAAGTAAATTTACAGTATTGTGAAGGCAGCAATTAATGACCGAATCATGCACTCTACTCACACAATGCATTTCAAATGAAATTTCTGTTTTTCACTGGTGGAAGTCACAGGCCTGCAGGTAGGAACACACCTCACATATCCATATAGCAAAACTATATGTGCATAAAGTGTCACGTCATTTATTAATATGCATTAATAGAGAATGCCAACACAGGTACTGCAAATGAGGGCCACTAATATCACAGTGCACCGCACAATCCTTCCAAAGTCACTGTGCAGATTACGACAGCTGCACAGGTAGTATATACATTGGAAGTCCCTGCTTGTAACAAGGTCTGCCCTCATACACGCTGCAAATTACTACCAGACTGTAACACATGGCCTGGCAGTTGCCCAAATAGTGGAGATTTTCTTATATTTATACCCTGTCTTGCTCAAGGACATACCAAATATGTTGCCTAGTACTCTGTTAGTGATACCATTGCCTAACATACCTTAAACACATGCCTTAATTGGAGTGGAAAGGGTACCCTCACCCTGGCTCTGACTCTACAACAAGGCTGACACAGCTCCCACATTTACTCCTACAGCTCATTACCTATGTCTTTTACCTGCAGCAGCAGCTGAAGCCTGTAGCACACACATCACTATGTAAAGGTTTCTGTCACCAATGCAATGATGTAGTCTCCTCACCTCAGTAATGTCCAGCGCAACATATCAGAAAGGGGCCTTAATCTGCATGAAGGCCTTATATATTGTACAGTGGTTGCATGTCATTGGCTGATGATTGTGCAAATCAGCTGTGTTGGCTGCAGTTAGCATTTCAGACCCACAGATTGGTTTAGAGGCAATCACCTGCTGATGTGAAGCATGTTTAAAAGTCAAGCAGCTGGCTATGGGGAACCATTCTGTATGAGACTTTCCTCACACAGAGCAAGTCTTTATGAAACTTTACTATCACCGCATATCAACAGAGAAGTACTGCATTCCATCAGGTATATAACTGATTTTGTGTACAACAGGATGAAGATAGGTGAATAGACTTCTGGAGAATGGGGATTACAGCATTAAAGCTGTCTTAGACCTGTGATAATAACATGTCATTGATCTCCTGTCTTACACCTATACAGTAAGTACAATACATTGAGGATGCATTGTATTTTGTCATTGGGGCACGCTGGTCTCTTTGGACTGTCCCTTTATAGTGGTTGTAATAGCACACTGCAATTTGTGTGGCACTGTTCTTATGACATATTATCAGGTGGTTGCCCATAGGGTACAGACTCGACTGTTGCTACTATATGAGTTGTATCCACACACTTAGTATGTTTGCACACTGTGGAGTATGACATGTGAGCAAGCAGTGGATAGTGCCAGCCATTTTGACCTTGTTGTAGCTCTACATAGTGTACTTCCACATGTGTAATCCTGTAATATGTTCCCTTCTTGTTGTCTTTCAGGAATCATGTACCCTAGACACCATGCACCCTTCTCGGAGGTGTAAAATGAAATTATACTGGAAGGACTAAGGCAACGTCATCACATCCTACTGTCCAGAGGAAAGCAGAACAGGAAACAGCGGGCTGCACTGTGGACAGTCCTTGTCTGTGATGTGAATGGCACAGGCCATCAGGGCAGGACTTATGAGAAAGTTTGACACCTCACAACAGACATGATCAATGCTGCACAATGAAGGGCAGCAGATGCAGCCATGGATCGTGCCACGACTGGTGGAGGGCCTGCAGCAGAACAACCACTATCAGCCACTGAGGAATTCCTGGTGAACCTAGGCATGCACAACAGCTCCAAGGCATCAATCTCACCGTCCCTGGTGGAGGTGGGTGCCACAGTTTCCACAGCAGAGGAGTGTGGAGGTAGGCTTACTTTGATCAGCATTGTAATACTGTAGCAGTCAGTGTGTCAGCTGTACATACTTTTAAGTGGGTGTTAGGTCTTTGTTCTTTGGGGGGGGCATCTAACCTCAGTTTTACTCTCATACTCAGAATATGACCAATACACCATAGCAGCTACTTTAAATGTGAGCTATATGGACATATTACCTTTTTGTGCTGCAACATGCAGTGGTACTGACATTACCTCACCCTCAACTTTTCCGTCCGGTATTGACCAAGGCTGTGGTCCTGCTCTTAGTAAGCATGACACTGTTTTGTTAAGGACCATTTATAGTCTATTAAAGTTAAGGGCCAGAATAATGCCCTATTTAAACATAATTTCATGTGTAAACTGAATAAAAAACTAGGAAATCACTCCACTGGTCACCTGCAAATAAAATATAAGGTCCGTTTTTTTTGGTGTTTATAATTTCATGTGTAAACAGAGTAGAATGTTTTTATTTTCCATTCTGGAACAGGTACTTAAGGATCCTACTGGGGGTAATCACAGCAGTGTAGTTGAACAAAAAGAAACACTTTGGCAGTTACAGTTAAGAGCAGATAATCCTCCTGGTTTAAATGAGGCAATTATTCTAAAATGCCTTTTAAAAAACAAATGGTTGAAAGGAAAATAAATTGGGCAGTGAAACGTGTATTTCTCTATATTTGTTAATATAGGTGCACTGGGTTTTTATGTGTTGTTTTATCAAGTATAGTTTCATACTGATTAATTAAAAGGTAAATTTTACTGGTCATGTTTTACTTGATTTACTTGAACTAATTATTGTAAAGGTCTTGAGTTGAATGTGTATTTTGTTCTGAGGAAGTCTTTTGTGGACTAAAGCAAAGAAGAAAAATGTTTGACTGCTAATCCAGTTGTGGGTCTTCATTATTATGAGTATTGGTGAATTTTTCATATATATAATAGTGCAGGTATTAATGTACTGCTTTTTATTTCTTATCACAGGTGACCTGGGGGGGGGGGTCTGTCCCCTGCACAACCTGATGTCAGTGTCTCTTCGGACTCTGATGATGGTGGTGGCCACATGAGGCACAGGTGGGGGTGTCAGGGGCTGAATCTGTCCCAGAGGTAGACATTCCTCTTTGGGCCCCATTGTCACTTCACACAGTCAGTATGCCCATATATACACAGTCCCTAGAGGCCACAGATATTGGACAGTCAGAGAGCGGGGACATTAAACAGGAAAGTATGGCAACTATGGCTCCAGTGAGTGTAGACACTGGCCATAGCTAGAGAGCTGGCGAGGTCCCACACAGGCGGATTGACAAGGGTGCTTGTAGGTGGCCTGCTGTCCATCCATCACCTGTTGCAGGTGTCACATCACAGGTCACTCTGCGCATGTTTTGGGATGTCAAGGAGGCACAGGCACATTCTGAACGGAACACCAGATGTATGCTTAGGGTTATGGATGCAGGACAGTCTGACATCCATGACTGCTTCCACCACATTGGGGACACCCTGGATCAGTTCACTGATGCAGTGGACAGAAGATGGGCTGAGACAGTCTCTGTCTTGGACTGCACATTGTCTGTGCCAGAGAATCTGGTTGGAGTTGAGCATCGGACCTGTGGAGGTAGGTCAGCAACTGCTGAGAGTCCACGTGGCGAAGCACAATCATGCTTCCATAGTGGCAGTACATCCAGTGCTACAGAGGAGAGTGTGCTTCCAACACCACGACATGGGAGGCCATGGGCTTGTGGTCCTGGGTGTTCCAGTAGGTGACACGGTCCCAGCAGACAGCAGTCACCATGAGGTACTAGTACCACTTCTGACCTTGGGCATGGAGGTGCCACTGCAACCCCTGGAAGAGCCAGTTCCCATTTTCAGGGTTGGAGACTGTGAACTGTCAATTCTGCCATGTATGGTCCAAAGCTATCCAAGAAACACATGTGTAGGGCTAGCACTGAGCTTGACTGTGTACATGCACACACTCTCACACCACTGTGTAATGCAGGTCACCTGCAGACACACGGTGCCACTCCATGGTCCATCTTACATGTTTCCTTTCCTGACTCACACACATGCTGTCAACCGTTTGAGCCAGCCTAGGTCTCCTGCACCCCCACACAACACCCTATGCAAGTGATACCTGTGCCACATCCCTGTCATCCTTGCCATCGATGCAGGGGAATGAAGCTATGTGTCTGAAACACAGGGTGACTATATTAGTTAACATGTACTTGTGTAATGCAGTGTTGTTTTGCCATGCCACTTGTAGTGGTTACCAACAGATACTGTATGCTGGCATTTGTCATGAGTATGCCACATACTTTTGTGTATCTTATGTTGTATGATGTTGCATTGGCTGTATAGTTACACAGTGACAGGTGCATCATGGACCTATTTATGTTTCTGTTTCAGGAGTGTGTTGGGATAACCTATGGATACACAACAGTAATAAAGCAGCACAGGATGGCATGTCAAAAAAAAATTTTTTTTTAGTTCTAACTACAATTTTTATTTTGTATTTTGTATGTATCTTTACTGTTATTTCCTTCTATATTGTATTTTGTTAATTTCTTGGAGCTTTTCTCCCCGGGCCTCTACTGAAAATGGACATGTATCCAGTTAGACTAGCCCGGTCAACAAATGTAAAATAAATAAATAAAATAAATAAATGTCAGCACAGCAGAAATATGTCTTCAGCAAGGTACAGCACTATAAGTGCTTGGCTGTATAGGTTCATTTAACCAGCATGTTGCTTCTCTTGTACGGAAAGCTTTCTATATGGTGCACTTCATAAGTAAGGGTATCTCATCCAGGGACAAGGAGGGCATAATGTCCCTGTATTCTTCCCTTATAAGGCCAATTATTGAGTAAAGCGCCCCTTTGGCATGTACCTCGCAAAACACATACAGCAGCTGGAGAGACCATAGAGGTTCCTCACCAAATGAATCCAGGGCCTCAAACATCTGCCCTACACAGATAGTCTAAAAGCCCTGTCCCTCTACTCGGTTTCATACAGACTCCTCAGAGGTGACCTCTGTCTGGCATACCAATCTCAAATCCCACCTTGATGTGTTTGCTGCATATCTGCAAGTCAAGTTCCACTCGAGTAACCTGCACGAGCTACCTCAACCTGGTCTGTGACATGAATAGAACTTGTTGGTGGGACAGATTTGTGTCCCAGAGACTCCACATCTGTGGAATAGACTCCTTCTCCACATCAAGCAGAGTGTCTCATTATCCCTTTTCAAGTGCAACCTGGATAACTGGATGGAAAACAGAAAATACACCCCTGGGATTCCACCTGTGTCCCTGCTGGACAGGGGCTTTGAGTGCTGACTTGTCTAAACATGGGCTAAACTCTTAGCTATGCTTATAAGAACCTCAGAGCCAATAGCTTAGTAACTTCCTATGATGCTATGATATGCGTATAACAGGCTAACAAGGACAATGGCGGCATTCAGCATACTCATACATCCTTAATCTGTGATAAGGTCTGCTATCCTTGATAAGTCTCAGCAGGGTTTTTGGAACTGACACATCTACAAGCTGTGGTGATGGAGATGACCTATCTTCAAATATGCTTTGTCCAATACAGGCAGTTGCACAACACCAGTTATGATTGTCATGTTCTGCAACCCAATGTGTAACCTGCATATGATATGTGTCACAGCACATGTGCTTTACATGCATGGGGGGCCTGTGTCCTGTAGGGTGTACTGTCTGTGTAACTTGTCTCTCCAGCATGTACTGTGTATACCACAGTTATGTTATAGATGTGTACTACAGGTGAGACGTGTTAGTCCTGTCATGGATACGCGGGAGGTACACAGTGGGATCTGACACCTCCCTGTATGGAGTCATAGACATCACCTTCAAAGCATTTAGGAGACAGACTACACATGTATGGTCATGATGCAGCCTCCATTGAACATGATATTTACACTGTGTATTGGTATACCACGGTACCTGTGTGTCTGCTACAGTCATACGATATGGCTGTTTAGTGACATGGAAAGGGTGCCATTGCACACAATGATAGGTGTGATGACTGCCACAATCAGTAAAGCAGTGACAGTCTGAGATTTACATCACAAACCTGTTGGTATAGATTGTGCAACAGTGAATGCATCCCTACATCTTACCGACCAGTGAAAGTCAAAGGCTACATTACTGTGTCCATACCTTCATGTGTAGTGGCTCAACTGTGTGCAGACACTACAATATTTTACAGGGGTGAATAATTTCCCACAGGATAGTATTGTGCAGTCATTGGCATTTAGTCTTTGTCAGTGGCACAGACAACAATTGACTTTCTCTTAGGCCATCCTGGATAACTGTTGGTTCTGTGTGGGATTCTGTGACGGCTCCTAATATGCAATCACCTGCTAATGTACTCAGTCAGAGGTTACTGACAGTGGCTGTGACCACAGAGAGGGAATAGCTAGAAGGGGTATGCCAATAATGGAGGATGGTGAACTGCATTGGTGACTGGCATCATTGCAGCGTAGGTCTCCCAATGTTATGTTCCCAGAGTGTGAATCTCAGACACTTGCCTATTCTCCAGCTGACAAAACACTCTGTACATTATGTACACAGTTTCCAGCATGGTCTGCTGGCATAATATTGTTATACATCTTGTCAGGCCATGATTGGTGGAGTGAGACTGATGTCCGACATCCATTGCATAGTGTAACAGTCAATGGGCTCCACTGATCACAGTTGTTAGGCATGATCTGGCCTTGTGAAAAAAATTTGGTCCAGTGTCAGTAGGTGTATGACAATGTTAGTGCTCGTATCCATACTAACTCTCCTATCATGGCATTTCAGGTGACATTACTCAGATATCTGGGGTCACTGCTTGGCACTACATGCTAGTTGTCCTCTGTGCAAGTAAGTACTGCAGTTATTTCCAGCAAGTTGCAACAAGAGAGTCATTAAAGGTGTCTGTACAGAGCACAGACATACATGTTATGGAAGAGTAATATGTACACACTGTGTTGCTTAGTCATGCTGTGGCTCACTTGGCCAAAGGATGGTCCAGGTCCTTACCTACCATGCCCTGGAGCAGTGCCGTGACATCCCCACATGGGGAACCAACGTATTGCATCATGTCTCTACCAATATGGGTGACCCCTAAAGCCCCCCCATGTGAGGTCCTCCCTGGTGGGATCTGGCCATAGATCAGTCTCCTTAGAACAATCAGCATGTACCACCCCCTTGCAGACAATACAGACATATGTGTGAAGAAAGCCATTTACAACCTTCTGTGGGATGGTTGACATTGCTTGACAGCATCTCCCCCTTCAGTTGGGACAGGCAGGTATGCAGAGCTCTACACCCATGCATTACGTCAGCAGCATTACAACTGCATGAAATTGGCTGTATGGGACAGTAGGGACACAGGCTCATAATGGCTCAGCAAACCTGACTGGTGGACAACTGCCATTAACAGGTTGTGCAGTGACAGGTGGACATTGCTGTGTGGCTGTTGGGGTGAGGGTGCTTGTCTAACATGGAGGCACAACCTCCTCAGCTAAAAGAAGCACATAGTGTTGTTGTGATATTGTGTAGACATGGTAAGTGACAAAATTAGCCACCCACACAAAGCAGTACCACAACTCACAGTGTAGTTCCATATGTAACCTCAAAGGACAGGATCAGATAGTCGCTGACCTCAGACATCATGATGCTACATATGATGGGTCTGTACTCATACCTAACCTGTACTCCCACCCTGTCTGTGTCAGCTACACTCCCTTGTCCCCACCACGTCACACATTACATTCCTATAACCAGTCCCATAACTTTCATATTTACAGAGCAGTTCGTAACTGGCCTCTCAATGGACCATACACAGCATCTATTGCACATGCTAACATTCTAGGCTGCATCCCACATGTGATCTAACAATGATTACTAACACCAATGGGAAACCCTTGCAATCATATGGACATCACTGGCTACACACCAGCTGAGTGGACAACAGCAACCATTCTACCCTTGCACAGAGGTGGTGCATCCACTGACCAACATAACTATACACCTCTATGTCTATGTATCCATACCTGTATGCCCATAGGGGCAGTCATCATGGAGTTGATCAGCACACGTATATGTGATCTACACACAGTTGACTGTACACTGTTTGGATGTGTGACAGGGGGAGCATGACTGTTATATGTGGTGGAAATTTCCAAAGAAGTCACCAAGGACCTGGGGAAGGGTAAATCAGGGCATACAACCCTCAGACTGAGTCAATCCATCTGACTATATCCCCCACTCAGGCAACATTTACAAAGCACCCACTTAGGCATCCATGATGCTGTCATTGTAGGGGTCAGTAAGTGGCCCACTGATGGCACACATAAGCAACATAGGGACATCTGCCACCAATAGCTGATGTGTAAGTAGCAATGCTCAACAGGGTGCAGTCCTGGATCCTCTACTGCTTGGAATCCATTTAACCACCATACATGAGACTACTGAATGACTGTGGCTAACAATGTTGGCTGATGCCAGCAAATTGTTAGCACTCATAGAGTCTTTGTGGTATGCCACTATCCTGCAATAAGGTATTGCAAACACATGCCTGTTGACATACTAATGGCCATAAACTCCAAGCAAATATATATCTAGTATCATTTCCATCAGGTAGACTTACATACCTGGTAAGTATCACATATTTCACAACATATGATATATATACTCAGGGGTGAAAGAACTAGGCACACAGACCTGGCCAAACAGGTTTACACCAAATGTGCTTCAGAGCACCATGTCTCTACAGTGGTATGGCAGAAATCATATGGCATAGCTGAGGTCACAATCACCAATAAGTGACATACTCATAACCACCATCTACTCTTCCCTCAGCATGCCAATATCTGTGTGTAATGGCCATTTGTTGACATACCTTTCCAAGCAGTACTGGCAATTGCACAAAACAGTATGGTCCCTCACAAGGACACTTCACGTCTTCAGTATATGTTCAATGGGGATCATCTGCAATGAGTGTCATTGTCGCCTGTGGCATATAGACACCTCAAAGGTGATCTGTGTCTTGCATACAGGGCAGTGCATGACTCTGCTTGATTGCTTATGCTCCCTATCTGTAGGAAGCATAGTAGATGGATGACTGTAAGGACATTAACTTAGTATGTGACGTTAGTACTACATGCTTGTGGGAGAGATTTGTCTAGCAGATGTAAATACACCATTGGAACAGAATCCTGCCTAATTGCACACAGAGCATCTCAGTGCACCTCAGCACATGGCATCTGTATGATTGGCTGGATGACTGTCATCTCAACACAGGGTGTCTTCCTGTGTCCCTCTTGGACTGGGCCAATATATGCTGATCCTGTAACTACGGGTATAACGATGTCTATGATTGTGAGGGCTGTATGGCTATTATGCTAGTCAAGTTCAAATGTCCTATGGTTCCATAACATGATGTAAAATATTCTAACAGGCTCACACACAAATATGGCTACATTGAGGCTAGCACCACTTCCAATCATTGCGTACAGGAAATGCCAAGGCACACACATAGTGCAGGTTGGCTGTATGTAGATGTGAACACTTACCTATGTAGTAGTACACATTACAAATCACAGTACGTGTTGCATGCAACACACCTCATATCTGCTAGTACTGTCAGTTGAGGACATATTATGCTTGATGACATAAGCAGGCCTTAGGGTCAGTCCTTTGGGGTGCCACATCACCCACTACAAATAAAACACTGCAAAATCCTACCTATGTCTAAGTTACCAAGGTTATCATATTTATACCATGTGGATATATACACACACACCAAATGGGCTGGAGTAAGATTAGAACCCTTACCTATCTAGTGTTGTACATTATATATCACAGTAATTATCTTATGTGCCACAGCTTAAGTGTGACACTACATTGTCAGATGGTAGTCTTAAGGTGGATGACATCATCAGGCCTTGTAGAAGAGGGCAGTTTGGAAGCCAGTAGTAAGTTACAAGGCCAAAAAGTGCATAACCATTGCAGGTGGATAGCCTATGAGGGCATGTCTGTTGTTTTGCAGGGGGATACACACACACACACACACACACACACACACACACACACACACACACACACACACACACACACACACCAAGTGGGCTGGAGTGAGATTAGAACTTCTACCTATCTAGTCTTACACACTATAGATCACAGTACTTAGCGCACGTGCCACAGATTAGGCCTGTTGTATATGTGATTAAAGGCACAGTACTTGTGTATTACACAAACTAGGCTTGTGTTGAACAGTATCTGTAGCCTGCAGAGTTATATTGCTTTGTATTGTTATCTGCATCTAGTAGCCTAGCAGTGAGATAACTGTTATTATCCTAGCTTTGTGCGTACTATTACCAGTATGAACATATGTGGCTGTTTGCAGTTAGGCAAACCTGTGGGTAGTTACAAAGTGCCCTGTCCATGCATGCATTGACAACATTATGCATTACACCACCTGCTCACCTGTCTCTGTCTATGTGGTGACATCCAGCAAGCACAAGGGTCTGTATGTAAGTGGATTATGTACTGTTGCTCCCTTAGTTTGGATCCTTTGAGCAACTGTATGGATGTGTGATAGTGCAGATTTACACACCATTATTAGGGTATGCAGGACAATACAGACATCCACAAACATATTCCTGTATATAACAGGGATGTATATATAAATGTAGCTCTGTGTGTGTGTGTGTGTGTGTGTATGATATGTATATGTGTTATGCAGATATATGGGGAGAGTCTATGTATCATTTTAATATATATATAGCTATTTATATATCAGTACATTATCTATTTGGCACTACATAGCAATAGATATACTATGTATGTGAGAGAGATAGTGACAGACAGATATACATATATGTCCATATGTACAGACATTAATACAGAACAGGTTATTGTGATGAAGGGGCAACAGGATTGCAGACAGATATATGTATATGTCCATATGTACAGACATATTAAAATAGGACAGGTTGTGATGAAGGAGCAGCAGGATTGCAGACAGATATACGTATATGTCCATATGTACAGATATATTAATACAGGACAGGTCATTGTGATGAAGGGGCAACAGGATTGCACTCGTTTTAGCTAAGTGTATGGGCATGCCCACTGGGACTGTCAGTACTTATAAAGTAACTCCAGGCCACACCTACCTGTACTCCAGTCCGGGATTTTGTGTTTTACAGACATTAACAAATGCCCCTGTTTCTGTAGTACTGCACTTCACTCAAAATGTCCACAACATTCCCCAGCTGTCTGCTGTACTTAATATGTGACTGAGGTTCATAATGTTACACCACACACAGACTGACAGTCTGCATACCTCTCAACTGTACATATTTTCACAAACTATCCAGATTTTTGCCTCATATTTTTGGTCTGTTTCTCATACATTTGTGGTTTTCTGGTAAATTATTGAATATTGAAGTCACTAAATAATACTAACTAATGACAAACATTTGAGTTTCAGACTGTATGTATTTCAGAAAATATCTTATAATGTAACACCTTTTATTCTAGCAACTTTCTAGTTTTATAGGAACAATATTTAAATTCTGACCCTGCTTTTGGTCCTTTGTCACCCCATTCTTTCTGGAGTTTCCCAGATTTCTTGTACTGAGAGGTTGAGAGGTATGACAATCTGTGAAAACACCAACGTAATGGCACCTCACATGCAAAATATGTGAATACTTCCAGATTAGAACCATCAACATCACCTATGCTAACTTCCCTAGTTCACTGAGCCACACAGGCTCCCAGACAGAGAGGAGTCATTTATCACACAATCAACAGCATAAATATGTACGTTGTTATTCCCCCATTACGTGAGACATAGAATGTGTGATTGGGTTCTATGTTACATCCCTGAGATTGCCTGGTCTGCTGTTATACCATTGCTGACTTACTGTTAAAGCAGTTTTATGGGAACACTGCTGTGTTTTGTGTGGGGGAACAGCACATGATCTGCTGGGATAGACAGTAGTTCAAATATCATGTGAGCCCACTGTTTCACATCTCCCTTAACTTCCTGTGAGTGTAGCTGTGGTGGCCTAGGCACTGGTGGGGGGTTGTGTATCCCTTCCCTTTTTCTGATCCTGCTGCAGCTGTTTACACAGGATCATATTGTGTAGCACGGCACATACTGTGAATATCTGTGCACATGTGGCTGGAGTGTATTGCAGGGCTCCACCAGATATATCAAGGCATCAGAACCATGACTTCAGAAGCCCAAACATATGCTCTATGATGTTCCTAGTTTGTGTGTGTGCCTCATTATGGCATTCTTCCGTGGGTGGGTGTGCATTTCTGATGGGTGTCATCATCCACTGTCCCAGTGCGTAGCCAGCATCCCCCAATAAATGGCGGTGTGGGATGTCCCCCCCAGCAAATATCTGTTATAGTTGTGATGCGTGCCAGATATGGGAGTCTTAATAACTGTCAGGTCTGCCAGCACACACATTCATGATAATCCCCTGGGGATTGCACATGACCTGTCAGTTGATGGAGTGCTACCCATTGCGGTTGCCATAGATTCTACTCTCCTCACGGGGTGGTGACTTAATGTGTACATGAGTGCAATCTGCATTGGCTCCCAGTATCTCAGGGTAGTGTGCTACATAGCAGAAGTGTTGCATATTGCTGGCCCTCACCTCAGGGTTGAGGGGAAAAGAAATGTGCTCACTGCCATGTGGTAACATGGCATCCAGGAACTGGTGGAGTACCCTGGATGTTGATGCCTGTGAGACCCTCATCATGTCCCCAGTTGGTCTTTGGAAAGTACCTTTAGCTAGTATCCTAAGGGCTACACATACCTTTGTTTCCACTGGGATGGGTTCCCCTCTGTTGGCTCTGGGTCTGAGTTGAGAGCTTATAGTATGTCCCTGTCCACCCTGTACTGCTCTACAATCTCCAGCTCATGTAGCTCCTGGATGGTTACCCTCTGCCTGAACACTCTTCTCCTTCTCTGCCTAGGCCTACTGTCAGCAGCAGCATTGACTTCAGCTTCTAGCACATACAGATGTAGCAGACCTGCAGCAGCCCCTAACATTCTTTCAGTTAAAATTCTCAAGTCTATAATCCAATGTTGCAGAGCATGGAGGAAAAATTAGATTGTAGGGTGTATGCATACATTGCAGTGCTCTGCTGTAAGTACTGACTCTGTGATTGGCTATGATGCATTGCACCTGCCTAGTATATCATTAGCATCATTTAATGGCCCTAGTTTAAGTTAAACAGGGGTCAGAACTAATTAATATGTCATTGGTTTTTAGATGCACTCAGCACTGCTGCGTGCCATGCAAACATGTGCCCCATAGGTAAACGAAGCTAACCAGTCAGTGTACACACACCCCTTAAAGGACATGCTCAGCACGGCGGTGCACCATGCAAACACAGTGAAACACGCACCTCTTAACTAAACAAAGCTTAAAAGTTAGTGCACACACCCACCCTTAAGGACATGCTCAACACAGCAGCATGCCACTCAAACAAGAGCAGCCAAGCTGAAATAAGCTTAGAAGTTATTGGACACACGTTCTCCTGATGTCAGCTACTTTCTCTGTAAACACCAACATAGTTCTCTGCCTACACTGATGGGATATGTGGACACGATTACCCCTTTATGCTATTTAGTAACTCCACCTCATTTGCAGAGGAATCTATGCTCACAGCCTGGAAACTACATGCTTCAAAGCCCTACCCTATCAACATCAGCACCATTGCACCACTGCAGATACTCCACGCAGGGTCCTGTAATAAATACATTTCTGTCACATAAAATTAATTTTGTTTTTTCCAATTTTTTTATATAGCATGTTTGTGCACTGTGGTGTGCAAACAACCCAAATTATTAAAAAAAATAATTTAATTTAACTTATTTCCTTTAATTTTTCAGACACACGGAGGATGGTTTCACTCATATCTGTACATGGTATGCCATTTCTGTCCATCTATATTAGCCCCTTTTATCTGTCTACATTCCTCTACACGGAATTTTTCCATGTACACTACAGACACTGACACAGGGTCTGCAGAGCTGGCTATTTGCTTGCTGGATCTCTCTAACTGCCTCATTTGCATGAGATTCACCTGCTTATGAGGTGATTTGCATGCCACAGAACTTCCCATGTTAGCTTGTGCATGCACGCCACCCATCGGCGGTTACTGAATCTAAAACCTGCTTACTTTCATGTAAGCAGCCCAGCACAATGTCTACACGGTAGAAAAACTCATGTAGGCTTTATTAAATTCCCCCCAAAGTTTGAAATTATTGGAAGTGAATAAGAGATAGTAGCTTTTCTGGTAACTAAATACTTTAATGCATTTAACAGAACATTGTATAATTTAGTTTTATTTAAAGATAGCCAGTGCAGTTTTTCTTAAGGCTAAACATGAATTTTTTTGAAAACATACAATTTTCTTTTTACATCTGGGAGGGGAATAAAGATAAAACAAGGTCAGACAATAATTAGTGTAAGTAAAAGCATAGGATGTAACTAGGATGAGAGCTGTAACATGCGTCTTAGCATGGATAATCTTAATTTTAGGTTAGTTTTTGCCTATGTGTGCAGCTATTGATTTGAGACAATTGTTCCTATCAGGATGGTTACATTTCATTATTTGAAGAGGTGCATAGTTTTTGTGTTTGTTTTACGTTAGTAGGTTATGGGGATATGTTTGTTTTTTCTTTGAGGGTTTTCATTAAAACAAAAAGTCTTGTAAAATGTGACATATATTCAAAAAGAGATGACAAAAAAAATGTATAAAAGACCAACCTGCCAAACATTAGTAGGTGCATGTAACACAAAGAGTGGGATGACAGGCTTGAAATGTAGCTGAGTTTGTTGTTCTTATAAAAGTAACAACAGCAGTTAAGTGTTGAAGTTTGAGAAATCTGACCCCTGTGATTGATATGTGTTACTTGGGCTGAGACATTTTATGTTGCATTCATAGATTTAATATAGTAGCTTCCTTCCTCAGCTCACTGACTTGTCTCACCAAACACTGTATGTAGTGAAAACATTTTGCAACAAAACACCAGAAGAAACAGGCACTTCACAGAAAATACAGTATAAAAATGCAAAATCAAATACTGATAAAAATAAGATAAGATGAAAATATTGTCTTGCTTTGTGGCACTCAGAGTTTGATTAAATGGAAAGACAACTAATTTGCAAATAGATAAATTTAAGTGTGAGTTTTTCATCTGAAAAGTAGGCCTGAAAGCCTTGCTTTTGTTCAGACTCCGTACTACACTTTATCTGAAGTGTGATGCTGCAAATCTGTGACTGATAAGACACATTTAAATGCCATTGTTTTCTTAATGGCTCTGTAGTTGGAATAAGTGATGTATAGATCACTCTGACACTCTTAGCAGCCAGCATGATGTAA
This sequence comes from Protopterus annectens, assembly GCF_019279795.1. NCBI lineage: Eukaryota > Metazoa > Chordata > Ceratodontiformes > Protopteridae > Protopterus > Protopterus annectens. Next base: position 474,888,474 of record NC_056741.1, on the reverse strand, counting down.
CAGATGATGAGACATATGCAAAAAAGAAAGGCAAACAGAAATAAGTTCAGGCATAAAACAAATGGAATAATTATTAAATGATGCACTTTCTGTATTTTATGTGTGTAATGTTGAATTGTAGGGAAAGAAAATCACTTTTTGGAATGAAAAAACTTGACATTTCAGTGGAGCTCTCCTTTAATGTTTTAAAAAGTGCCCCTGATTATTATTTTTTTTAATTTCCAGACTTGTTATTGATTCTAGAGGTAAAAGGTTGAGAGTATCTGGCATAATTGTCTGTAATCTTCAGTGATTTGATTTACAGTATGAAGCAAAATGAAAGACAGATGAGAGGTATGTTCCCTCATTATAAATAGGCTCCCTATTTAAATGTCGACACTCAAAATGCCAAGACACAGAAAGCCCCCCCCCAAAAAAAAAAATAAGACTGAAAACCTAGGAAAAGTGTGAATCTTGAAGATTGCTGTTCTCCTTTAAACTTCTTTTTTGCAGGCGAGCAAGCACCACTTGTGCCCCCCCCCCCCCCGAATGCATATATACCAACTCTGAGATTACACAGTACCTTCTGAGAAATGGCCAGGTTAGGAAATAGTATATGTAAGTCCACTTTTTCTGCCATTCAGTCGAGTACCAACATTTCAAATGGTTACCTTATAACTACACGTGTTCTCTGTTAAACTGGCTTTTCATCCAGAATTTCTTTGAGATAATCTTTGCCAGAAAGTAGTCAAATAATGAATGTGTACTTGAGTGTTTTAGTTCTTTAAAGACAATTGCACCCAAAATACATTTATAAGTTCAGAGTGCATTTTTAATTGTTATATTATCACATGTAAGATGAACATGCATTTTAACCACTGAGCATTAAAATCAATGCAGAAGGGCAGAAAGAGGAGCACTTTCTTACAGGTTCATAGGTAAGTACTAGGCTAGCTGCCCTTGTGAGGCATTTTAAGCATAGCTAGCTTCCTTTTTGTGCTCAAAATAGCCAGTCTCATTTGGTAATAGACTGGCCTTACCTATCCCATGGTTGATAAATATATATTACCCCTAATGAGAATAACTGGGATCATACCATAGATAATTTTTGGGGACCCATGCATGGGATAAAGCATTTAAGAGCTGCCTGTATTTATTAGTAGTATAGGATGCAGTCCTGAGGTAAATTTTCTGTTTCTTATCCATAGATCTAAGTTGTGCTTGAAAGTGGACAGGGATGAACTTTGTTTTATGTGGATGAGGAGTCTGTTCCACAGCAGCAGTATCCCTTGTGAAAATACCTGTCCCTCCAAACATTCTGTAGATGTTGCAAAAGAGGTTTAGATCCCTAGACTGAGTATTTCTGATGCCATTTGACTTGCTGATGTGCAGTAAATCCATCAGTAATGGGTTAGAGGATGTCCTGTATGTCAGACACAAGTTACCTCATAGCAGTCTGTAGGATACCGAGTATAGTGACAGGGTTTTGTGCTGGTCCGTGTAGGATACGTTCTTTAGTCCTAGTATCCTTTTAGCAAGGTTTCTCTATGGGTGTTGCATGTGTCTGGACTGATACATGCCAAGGGGGTACTATATCCAACGACTGGCCTAATGAGTGCTGTGTAAAGAAGAGCAATAGCATCCCTAGATCTAGACATAATCCCTTTGTTTGTAAGCTGTGCCATATAGAAGGATATTCCTACAACAATAGACACACATCAATCACAATTTAGGTCACTGTCCACATAAGTTCCCAAATCCAGAACAACTGGGTGAACTGTTAGGGGCATATTGTCAGTGTGGTAGCTCTCTGGGGTAGATAATTTCCCAAAGGATACAATAATGCATTTTTTTTTTTTTGCATTTCAATTCAGTCCATGATTTTTGACACCTGTTATTTATTTGAGGCAAGACTTCCTGCAGGATGGCTAAGTCATTTGAGTATTCAGTGACTACTCCTAGCTTGCAGTCATCTGCAAACTTAGTCAACCAGAGCCCTTTGTTATTGGCTTTTACTTAAGAAAAACATATGCCAAGCAGGAGAGGTCCCAGTACAGAACCCTGGGGGACTCCAGTGTTGACTGGTCTGTTTGTAGAGATAATTTCCCCTATTTTGAATATCTGCTTCCTATCTGTGAGCCAGTTGGCAGTCCAGTGGGTGACACAGTGGTTTATTCACAGTTTATTTGGCTTTTCTACTATGTCTGAGTAGGGAATTGTATCAAAAGCGTTGGCCAGGTCAGTGTTATGCAGGGTGTACCATTTTGCCTTCATCCATTGCTTTGATGACCTTTTCAAAAAAATCCACCAGACTGAGTTAGCATGACCTGCCCTTGAAAAATCTAAACTGAGACAGGTCCATTGTTTGGAGGTTCCCTATGTCCTGATTGATTAACTCCATGATAACCCTTTCCATGACTTTGCATATGAGGCTGGTAAGACTTAAGGCTCAGTAATTGCTTGGATGTGTGGAAGGTTCTCCTTTTTGCAGGGGAATGACTGTAGCTGTTCTCCATTCACTTGGCACAAAACCTGTATGGAGGCTGAGATTGAACAGAGTTGTTAGGGGTGTGGCTAAATCATGCTTCATGCTATTTAAGATGCATCCAGGATACTATCAGGACCCATCAATGCAGTATTTTTTTGCTTTTGATAGCACTTTTATGACTTGGTCTTGTGTGATACCTTGAAGAACAGATGGAGGGGAGAGGGAGTAAAGTTAGAGTTAAATTTATTGGCCATTAGGTTAGTTGCATATTCAGCCTCAGTGTAGGTAACATTGTTCACAATCAGCTCAGCATATTGCTACATTGTGCTTTTGAGATTACAAACATAACAAAAAATGCTGTGTGATTATGTATGGGGTAGCTATTTTAGCCACAGACTTGAGTTTGGTGGATTTTATTAAGCTTCTGAGTTGCTTGTTTATTTCAGCGACAAGGACACTTAACATTTTGGGAATTACTGTTACTTTTGGTCAAAATTATTTTCCTTTTATTATAAAACTTGTTGTTATTATGGTTCCACTATGTGGGTTTGTTTCTGCGGTTTGCCCTGTACTTGTTTCTATGGGGTACAGCTTATTTTTCAGAACAGATGGTTTTAAAATCATAGACTACATTGAGTTAAGTATTTTTATACGGATAGATAGATACAAATATATACACATACACAGAACTGTTCCAGCATAATCAGATCACAAGCCTGTGCAAAGTGTTTTTTATGAAAATTTTCAAGGTTCCATTCAGAATTCAGAGAATATTATTTTGAATATTCAAAAGTATGATTTAAGGATTCAGTACAAAAAGTGCAAAAATACACATGGCTGATACTTCAAATAGAGCGTACTTAAAGGAGAAGAGAGGGAGGGATGATCTGATAGAAGATGACCTAGAGGTATCATGGATTCTCTTAATTTATCTGTGTCTACAGAAGTATTAAAGGTCAAGAAACATAACAAGAGATGATGCTGAAATGCAATAATTGAAAGGAGTCGTGGATGGATGGCCTGAGAAAATATCATCAGTAGCAAATAAACTTTAAGCATTTTTTTTCCTACCAGAGCTGAACTGTGAAATATATAATAATTATTTAAAACTGACAGTTAAAATTCCTAGTCAGATAAAAGAGGACATGCTTCAAAATGTGAGAATCTCACTTAGGTATTACTGAATATAAAGAAAGGAACGTGATGTTTTGTCTTGGCTTAAGATATCAGAATCATAGGAAAACTGGCGCAAAACAATGAGTTTTGCTCAACAATTTTCAGTCAGAATAGTAAAGAAGAAATTATTTATTGTATTATTTTGGGCATAAAGCAGGCACTAATGAATTATTAAGAATAGATTACTAATACAAATTCCCAGATTTTCTTCTATTGAAAAAAACTATAAGCACTTACTGCAATGAATGTGATTTCTCATCATGACATAATAAATTAAGTAATTTCAGGAAATGGATCACAATCTGCAAATGCAAAAATGAATACATTTTCAAAAGAATGAGAATTTAAACATGCTGCTTCTAGTTCTTATGCCCACAAAATAATGGACAGGTTGAAATAACTTTTCAGACTATAAAAAACAATTATTGAAATATTTTACAAAATAATAGGTTAAAATAACTTTTCAGACTATAAAAAACAATTATTGAAATATTTTACAAAATAATGGACAGATTAAAATAACTTTTTAGACTATAAAAAACTTGCTGAAAAGATTAAAGTGACTGCTGCCCAGGACTAAATTAATGAGGGAGGCTGATGGAGCTGTAGCTCCTGACCCACCCACATGTCTGAAATAGGCCCTGCTGTTTCTGCTGTGATTAGTTTTAAATATTGTGATGTTGTGACACCAAGTAAATATGTCCCTTATAATTTTGAGCTCCTGTCCTATAAGGCCTGTATTCCAGCACTGCTGTTGCCTCTCTGTAATTGAGTACCAAAGCAGTGTAAGTGGCTCAACAGGTAGCACACTCATCTTTGGTGCTGAAAGATCAGAAGGCTGTGGGGTTTATTCCCACACCAGGTATTTGGATTAATTTTTTAATAGTGACACTGCAGTGAAGTGCAATGGGGGTGCTGCACTCCTGAATGTGGCATCCTTCAGATAAGATGTTAAATCAAGGCCCCATCTGCCTCAGTTGGTGGTAACTCAGGTAGAGGTAAAAGCTCTCATGGCACTCATTAAGAAAAGAGTAGGAGAAGTTCTCTAGCATCCTGGCCAAATTTCCCCATGTCAGTATGAATACCACCTTAGGTCTTCCCTGAAAGGAGGACACTGGTGTAGTGGGACTAACTCAGTCAACAAACAGTAAATAACTAAAGAAATAAGTAAAATGCATCTCTGCAAGGAGGTTAGCCTTTCCACATCCCATTCTTTAGTGGGAAGAAGGATTTAGGTGAAAACTCTATTGAACTATGTACAAGCAGACAATAGACAACACGTCTTAAAATGTTAAAAGAAAAAAATTAAGCAGTGCAAAAGTCACATTATGACAAATACTAAAAAAATACTTCAGTTTTGAGCATGAGCAACAGTATGTATACAAAATTATCAGTGAGTTCATAGAATTCATGGGTCATAGAAGCTTTGTGACAGCATGACATTTCAGAGACAGAAAACCAAGATTATGCTTTATTTGAGAAAATGAGAAAGATTTATACAAGGATTTGACAGCAGTAGTACAGTATCAGTATCCTCATCATCAGATTATTGTTGTGAGAAGTGCTCACAAGTTGATCTATTTAATCCATCAGAGTAACCCTGTAGTAGAGCATGGGTCAATTGTATTGAGTTTCTGTGACTGTAATGTGATTGGGAACAAAAAGATGTTCTACAGGACATATGGGATGTTAAAAGGGCACAGTTAAACTTCTATGTCCAGTGATGTCCCTAAAGTTCATTACTTTAGATTTGGTAGAATGACCAGAAAGATTAATTGAGACAATGACTGTGTATATTCAGCAGACTGAAAAGTATAAACATATTGCTGCTATAATGTTTCAGCAAAAATATTTGTGCTGTTAATTATTACATGGCATGTTAGTATGACTGTAGACTTTCTAAATATTGAAAATATAAAATGTGTTTATTTTTTCTAAACTGAAGGGGTATAGAATGTGTCATGAATTTGCCACCTTAAAATTGAGTATTACTGAAGTTTAGGATGCATGTCATGTGATCTAATGCTTTTTGCCAGTCTGCTGTGGTAAAGCTTTTAGTGTCAATGCACTACTGTGTGTTAGTCTTATTCAAAGCCTTTCATGATGGTACACAATTGAACTGTAATAAATATTAATGTTACTGAACTATAATACGTATACTACACATAGTAAAGCATTTGTTGTCCCACCTGCTTTCCCTCCTACAGAGGCCATAAACATTCTTTGGGTTGTGAGATGCTTGTGCAGAGACAAGCTGTTTCACCTGAGTGAACAGCTCAAGATGTTTGACAAGTCTATCTGACAAAATGGGTAAGAGGAAGTGGATACTATATTATGCAGGCATTTTTTCCGTTTTACAAAAGTAGCTCAGTGAATCAAAAATGTCTTGTGCAAGTCTGTTTAGTAGGGCATAAATAGCAAAAATTAAAAGCATCACAGATTAAAAACGTACAAATACTCGGTCCAGAAATTGTTCTATAACACAGCAGTTCAGGACAATTCCCTTTCTAAGCAGATTGGCAGAATAATCTGATAGGGCAAACATTATCAGATTGTGAGTACACTGAGAAAGAAAGAATCTTTAGCTGAAAAGCAAAATTGCATTAGTGTGGCAGCCCCATCAGGTCATTTTGGAATATATAACAAACTCATTTCTAACTACCTAGATTAACAAAGAAGCAATGCTACTGCATAAAGGTTCAAGCTGTAGTAAACAAACAAACAACACACTGCTCCTGTACTGGATTGCTGTTTTATTTTTTTTCAATTTATGGATGCATTGGTCCTCTAAAGAGTAAGATAGGAACTAGGAGCTAGCCGTCTAAGAGATGTATGTTGGTATATTTTACTGGGCATGTACGCTAAATATAAATAAAGGTATTACAATCAAGTGTGTGCACACCACAACATCTGGTCAGCATATAGAGGCAATACTTTATGCTATACTTTGAAAGGGGGTCTATCTCCACATTTAATCTCCCAAACCGATACTTTTTTGCAGTGACATACCTTTCACCTGTCTTGCGTGCCTTACAAAAAAGTGTTGATTTGGATGAGGTGGGTGTCAGCAACCCTTATAAAGTATATGAAAAAAAATGCTCAGTTATGTACCACATGAATACCACAGCAATAATATATGCCACTGCAATAAACAATCTCCAAGAGGAGAAACTGTATTGCATCACTTCCTACTGATATTGCTTTCTGTGGACTCAGGTTTTTGAATTCAGTCTTCTTATTGCACTCAGCTTTCCTCCCTTCACAGCTTGTTTTTCAGGCCACAGTGTCAGTAACCTGTCACATATATGAAGCATCTGATTATTTCTGTGCCAGATTCCTGCCTATGCTTGAGTAGGACTGATCTTAACCCTAGACTAGCTATAGCTTCAGGTAGGAATGGTCTATTAATTAAGATGGTGACTGGTTGAAAATATGAACCTCTAAAAGTTATAACAAATTACAATAGTTACCACTAGTGAGGAGCCTTGTTAATATGCAAAAGGCCTTCCTTGTTAATATACAATAGGCCTTCTGAAGCTTTCCCTGATTGGTGTAATACTCTGAGATGATTCTGTGTCATAGACTTCAATATAAATTAATTTTACTAGGGTGTTGAGTTCAAGCTAAGAAGCTGATAAATACAATTTGAAACTGATTGAGTAAAAAGTAAATAAGATACTATGTTTTCCATTCCTGTTGTCGTATTAAATCTGACTGAGATCTTTTTATTTTGATATGGAACATAAAGTTTAATTTATTGACTTTGATATCACTGTGTGAAAGACATGCTCCAACTATTTTATCTAGGTGTAGCTAATGAATCTCAGATACTTGTTAAACTAACATGAGAACATTTTTTCATAGACAACATAGTCAAGATAGTCTGTTCAAAGTAAAAGTCTTAATGAAAGCACTCAGTCCAGATCTCATTTTAAATATTTTTTTTTCACTCTCTTGGTTTCAGTCACTAGTATGATTATATAGCTAATTTTCACTAAAGAACTGTGCTGCTACTGCAACATTAGTCAAGATTTTTCAGAACCATAGCTGCTAAGTCATTTGGTACCTTGGGCATTCCCTAGACAGGTGTCCCCCCAACCAAAAGTTGCAGACCAAAATAAATGCTGTAGTTAAGCTATTAAACACCTTAATTTCAACAGCTGCAATCTCAATGGCAGTTGCTGAAATTGATCCTAGCACTTCACTCATCCCCAGTCAGCTCTTTAGCACTGCTGATTGCACCTGGGAAAAGCCACCCCCTTTTCATACATAACTCCTAGCCAGAAATTCAGTTTGACTGTAGGCAGAAAATGCAACAAAGTATCAATACTTAAGTGCAGTTTCATTATGAGTGATTACTAAGTATCCTGAGCAAAGTCAGGGGAATAACGCAAGACTGTCTTGGTGAAATATATTAAAAATACGAAAATTTCTCCTGGCACGATAAGACAATATGTTCAAAATGTATAATGATATTCTAATAGCTAGCATTACTTTTCTATGCACACTAGGGCTAAAGCAAAACAAATGGATTCAAAGGCTTAAAACTGAAATGCATAGCCTTTTGGCAATCTCTCCTTTTAATAAGAAAATAAAAGGGGAGCTCTACTATGGAAAATAGCACAGGTATACTTAAATTGTTTTTTTTTTTTCATTTAGTGACACAAAGGACATGCTCACCATGGTGATATCTGAATATCAAAACGGATTCTTTACATTGGCATATGCCAACTGGATACCAGGTCAAATGGATACATTTACAAAAAAAAAAATATATATATATATATATATATATATATATTTGGATATTTTATTAAAAACATAGGAAAGGCTGTTTAGAATTGTGTGGTAATTTTAAGGACATTCTTAAGAAATATGGCTCTGGTGCTACTGGAAATAACAGAATTAAAAATTTTAAATGATATTTTAGACTCTGATTCTCTAAAATAATTACATTTTGAAATAAGTTCTGTATAAGTTTGGGTGCAATGAGTTCATATCAGAAGCTCAGGTTTTCAGAAACTCAAAATTCATATTGTCAAGACTATATGATAGAGTTTCCGAAAACTCAAAGCTTTTGAATGGAGACTGAGGTAATGTGCGGATCAGGGAGCTTAACCTTTTCCCACTTTAGTGCAGTCTTGGAGCTGGTATCTGTAATATGCAGGAGGCGTGGGGGTGCAGAGGGGCTTGCCTCCCTGCAAAAACATAGGAAAAAAGGTAGATTTTTGTTGTTTTTTGAAGTTCGAGTTTTCAGAAACTCTATCATATTGTCTCAACAATATGAATTTCGTGTTTCTGAAACCTCAAGCTTCTAACAGACCCATTAATATATATATATATATATATATATATATATATATATATATATATATATATATGGGTCCCTATCATAACACTGAAAACTCATAACACTGAAACTCATAAAGTCAAATCCATTTCACTGAAAAATCATGACACTGAAACTCATAGCAGTGAAAACTCATTTCACTGAATAATGTAGAACAACATAGAATTGTGTAGAATGTATGCAATGGTGTCACTTCTTATCATAGGAGTTATTAGAAAGTCAGTCTAGCACAGTATGTATGAATTGCGATGGTCAGCATCATGTTACCCCCCCCCCCAACATCTGTAGATGTCTGTGTTTGCTCTTAAGAACTGATTCAATGTGTGTGGTATTTTTTTTCTTTCTTCATAACTGTGCAATCATGGAGTTAGAGTGTGTGTGCGTACATATATATATATATATATATATATATATATACACAAGTATGCAGGGTGGGGGTGTGGGGCAGCTTGCTATGATGCAAAAATGTGCTTTTAGGATATATTTATTGTAGAGAATGTTCAATGAAATTATTTTTCTTGTTTTTTGACTTTGCTTAAAATATTTTATTAAGATTTTTGAAAATAATTACATATATGATAAAGTTTGAAATGTTATGTAATGCATGAATATAATAAATCATGTTTTGAAAAAATAAAAATGAATTTTAACTATTTATAATATGTACATTAAGCCTGAGACCAAAGAATTAATAAATAAAATAGTACAAATACAAGAAATATATATACCAATCTAAAATGATTAATTATTTGGAAGAAAATGATTCAATAAGGGTCAAAACTTTCAACCAAGGTTTGTTCTTTAGCTTGTTAGGAAACTTTCAACCAAGGATTGTTCTTTAGCTTGTTAGGATATATTCTTCTCTTTTTTACTATAGTTTCTTTAATTGTTGTGTCCTTTAAAAGGCTAAGAAAATCTTCAAATTTTGATTCTGAGGAAGTTTTCCAATTTCTCATGATACTTTTCCTGTCCACAGCGAGTATAGTCCAAGTTAGATAAGAAAAGTCTCTCTTTTTTGTTTTGGTATTTCTATTTCCAGTATATTAAAAAGAGTAATTTCTTTTGTTAAAATGAAGGTATCATTCTGTAAAGCATTAAAAAAAATCTTGAATTTTTTACCCCAGAATTTTGAACCATAAAGCAATCACAAAACACATGTGACCAGTTGGCTTTAATGTGTTTATTGCAGCTCCAGCATTCAACAATGTTTTCTTTTCTCATTTTAGCAACCCTTACTGGAGTTAGAAAAGCTCCAAAAATTTTCCAAGTAAATATACTACAGTAAATGTTTCATGATGTGTTTTTAATAGAGGAGAGAAGCTGTTTTTTTTATTTTGTTCAATGAAAATGATAAAAGACTCTTTAGAGAAAAAATTCCAAAATTTATAATTTAAACTAGAATTATGTTTAGCTAATAATGAATATATTTTTAAGATTGAATTATCAATTTGTTGATGTTTATAAATAATTTCAAACAAAATGTGTATCCATTCTTAAAACTCAACATAACTAGAGTTAAATAAGAGAGAAAGAGAACTTAGTTTGAAATGTTAATATTAATTGTAAATAAATTTACTTCATTAGTATAGATGTTAAATTCTAAACAAACAGATTCAATTGATTTAACTGCAATTCCTTCAAAACATTGGTAACCATAATAAAAATGTTGAGTTTTCTAAGAATTAAGTAAGTGATCTGATATATTATTATTATTATATTTTTTATTAATGAAAAAGGAATAAGAGATTCAAGCCAACATTTATAATTTGAGTTATTCAGTATTATTTTTAAATATTATTAATATTAAATTTAAATAAGTAGAGTTAGATTTGGAATATATAAGAGCTTGAATATACTTACAGATAATATACCAGAAACTGTTGTATAATTTACAATTTATTGGGTCTAAAGGAGTCAGTTTTTTAACATTTAGTAATTGAGAATGAAATATTTTCCAACTGGATAAGTAACTGATATCTAACCAATTAAAAGTCATCCTAATTGTTGCTTTAGCATACATTTCGAAAGTTTACACCTCAATATTTCCAAGGTTTGAAGTGATGAATTATACTTAATCTAGATTTGTTTGGATACAATAGAAAATTTATAAATAATTTATTTATTGTTTTCATTTGTTTCTTATTAGGTGATAAGAAAAGCAATTAAGTTATGTATAGTAACTTAGGAAATAAAGTCATTTTAATCATTTTTATCTGTCTTCAAATGAAATATATTTTTTATTCCAGAAATTAATTAAATTAGATAATGTGATTATCATTTTATAGTCATAATCTATAGTTTTTCTGTATTATTGAAAATATGAATTCCTAGATATAATAAATTAGTAAATTCTTTACCTAAAAACAGAACATCTGTATTTATTGAATTGTTCTTATTTATAAGGATATAGTTACACTTGGAACTATTAAAGTGCAAGCTAGACATATTATGGAAATTTCTTATAATTTTCTCAAGTTCTAATATTTCAGAATAATTTTTAAAAGTTAAAAGGATGTTATCAGCAAATAACATCATTTTGGAATTATATTTATGATTAATCTCAAATCCTTGAATTTTTGTATTTGAATTAATAAGAATTACAAGTATCTCAATAGCTAGATCAAATAATAAAGGGGAGAGATGACATCCTTGCTTTGTTCCTTTTGTTAAATTAATAAAATTTGAAGTATATGGACATAATCTTACATATTCTTTATTATTGCTATAAATTATAGAATTATAAAACTTTTTTTAGATAAATGGCCTGTATGTGATTTAGTAGAACTGTGTTTTTTTTTTTAATATTAACAGCGTGTATTGGTAAAGCTGCTGTTTTTCTTACTGACAGTGTGATCTTTTTAGGAATAGTATAAAAATACATAGCCTGCAAAATGCAGGAAGAAATAACAAGAATGTGCTTACATGACACTGTATTTTTAAATGATTAGCTTAACAAAATGTGCTTGCGTGACATATTGTTAAAAAAAGTATTGTTTTTTTTCTTCATAGTAACAGATGTTTGTAATCGTACTAACAGTATGATATATTTTTAAAATAGCATGTGATGCATTGGCTGAATGTTGTGTAACAAATGGCATTAACAATAGAGGCTTGTTGAAATATCATAAACAGTTGAATGTGTATAGATATTCAAGCTAAAGGGAAATCGCTAACACAACAGAAAAGTTGCAGACTATTTTATCAATGATAAAACATTTGTGAAAGAACATTTCGGCCTGCTGAGAACTAATTTTCTCTGGACTGAGATAATGTCGCAGACAAAAAGGCTTCAGTACATTAAAGGAATGTTTCATCAAGGATGAGGCTTGAAGCTGGATAAAAGTGACTGTGGAGAACTGTTTGGATGTTGTAATTCAAGTCAGCTGAGGAAGTGCAGTGTCCGACAGTATTCTATATACATTTTAAAAGAAATGTTATAATCTCACAGTAGTGCTTGGTTGTCTTGTTTCAATAAATCTGTTATTGTATGAATATACAGCTGTACAGTTTGTCAGTGTAATGTCATCTGTCGTTAATTCAAGTTTAACAATGGTGATAATAGCCATAAACATTTCAATAAAGTGTGATGGGAAATCAAACAGATATAATACTTTGAATAAATATTCCTATTCCAAAGAATCAAATGTTTTTCTATATTTAAACTTACAAATAAAGATTCAACTTTCCTATTATTCATTGCATCTAAGAGTAATTAATCTTTTAATGTTATCAGAAGTTTGTCTTTCATGAATAAACCCAGATTGGTCTAAAGTAATTATATTTATTAAAATCAGTTTCATTCTATCTGCTAAAACAGAGATGTGTAGTTTATAATCTACATTGAGCAACAATATAGGTCTATATGAAAAACATTGTTGAGGTTGTTTACCTTATTTTAAAATTGGAGTAATTAGGCAATAATTCCATGATGGTGGCAATTGATCTAGATTTTGTACTTTTGCAAATACATTATGTAGATTTATTATAACTTTTTGAGGAAATAATTTATATAACTCTGGTATTATTCCATCATTTCCAGGGGATTTATTAGATTGAATAACTTTTATGTTTTGATTGATTTCTTGTAAAGAAATAGGTTTATTTTTTGTGATGAATAGTTTTTTTTAATTAAATATTGATCAATATTGGCTATTAAACGTATCCCTTTATTTCTTTTTGATTTAAAAATGAGTATTGATTTCTAAAATTTTCTAATATATCTCCAGCAACTGTGTTTAACTTATTTGTTATGGGATCTTTTAACTCTTTAATAATATTATTATTATTTGTCTGAAACTTAATTATTTTTGTTATATTCTTTTATATGTCTAGGAGATCTCGAATAAGATGCTATCTTAATCTTTTCTAAAGCCAATTCAGTTTTATGAGAGAACAATTCATTATATTTATTATTTAGAATTTTTATTTCATCTTTATTCTCTCCTGAGTTGTTTTCATCTTTCTTATACTTTCTTTTAACTTTAATTGGATATCTAACAATTCTCTATTCCATTCTTTTAATTTACGTTTATACCAGAATATTGTCTTACCATAAATATATTCTATGAATGAGTCCCATGCCATTATTAAGTTAGAACCAGGAGTATCATTAAATAATAGAAACTTATCTATCTCCTCTAGTAACCATGTTATTTATACTCCATTTGAGTAATATATGATGGAATTCTGTTAATAAAAGTCAGGGTTTTAAAATTTATTTCTACTTTTAGTATTAATGCACTATGATCTGAAAAAGGACAACGTATTATATGGAAATTGTTTATTTTAGATGTAGTATTTTGAGAAGTTAGTATTTAATCCATTCTCGGGAGTGCCATAGTTAAAAGAATAATGGGTGAAATCTAAGGAGTCTTTATCTTTGAAATTAAATGCGTCTTTAATATTAAACATATTTTTCTATTCTTTCAAAGATTTTGCAATAGGGAGTCATTTGAATTTTCTATCTGAGTTAGACTCAGTATCATCTAGTAGACAGTTAAAATCACCTCCTAATATTAAATTACCCTTATAATTATTTATTATAAAATCAAAACTTTTTTGGCTAATTTAACTCCCATTCCAGGGAAGCATTATACATTTACTGAAGTCCAAAGCCAATCCCAATATTTTACAATAACCATAGTGAATAGGCCTTCTTTTTCTTCATGGTTCTATATCATTTGAGACATTTTAATCTCTTTTTTCCATAATGTAGCTACTCTTCTTTTTTAGATTTAAAGGAAGATTTAGTTAAGGTTGTATATTTATTAAAATTCCAAAACTGATTATCAGTTTTTTGAGAAAAATGTATCTCTTGAAGGAGTACAATGTGTGCTTTATTTAATTCTAAACATTTTACTAAATGTGCCCTCTTTTTAGAATTATTTAGACCATTAGTGTTTAATGATAGTAAGATTAGTTCCATAATTTAGAAAAGGTGATTTGTTAAAGTTACATAAGATCTTACATTTTAAGATATTTAAGCAAAAGGGGGTCTCAGGCAAAAGAAAAAAAAAATAACAATAAAACAATTTATATTCCATAAAAACCTTTAAGTGGAATAACTATGATTCTTAGCCTTTATCTGAGGCAGCCAAGTCTCAAGACTATCTCTCTTCCAGCACCCAAAAGATAACAAATAAATTGTCTATAACATATCGAGAGAGCTCTACAGTAAAAGATAAATGTAATGGGAATTAAAATAAAGAAATTGTTTGTGTTTAATATAATGACTGAAAGAGAGTGAAAAACAATAACAATATATTTATAAGAAATAACTAATATATTTATGTTCCTATTTCCTTTCTCCTACAACATTATATAAAGACAATGGATTATAACTCAACATCTACAGAGTAATGTAATATTTAATCTAAATTATACTTGAAATTCTTTTTTAACACATTTCTCAATTCCTCACCCCTACCCTCTCCTCTCTCTAATACATTTTACCTGAGTTGTGTACAAATAGAAGGATATAATAAATATATTATCTTAATAGAACCAATATTATAAAAGGTTAAAACAGATTTCCTAATTACAATTAAATGTAAAGATATAAATATGTGTGTCAGAGCTTATCTTATTTGGAAAAATAGATTTTAAGGTTTTTTATTTAGTATATCAAAAAGGTAAGAATGAAAAAATATTTTATGTAAAAAACTTACAGAACTCTAAACTGATCTGTCTACATTTTCAGGCTATGTTTCATATAAATATAAAAATGTGAAGAAATAATATCATTTATAAGTGCATTTCATCTCTGGGGGCATTTCTGTTCTGTACTGCTGAGTAATTTGTCCAGTGAGATGTGTGTATCCTAACTCTTCCATTTAGAAACTGCATATGCAATTGACCAAAGTTTCTCAGTCTTAACTAGCTATCTCCTGTATAGAAATTTCTAACTGTCCTTTACTGGTCATCACTTCAATGCCTAAAGACAGTTTGATAACTTGTAATTACAGAACAAAACAAGTACAGTTTGTGATCTCATGTCTACTATACATTTTATATTCTATATATAATTTTTATACTTCTCATTTGAAGGCATTTATGAATTTTCGGTACAGGCCATAAGGATCTTTATAATGATTTCATATAAAAAGGTCATACATTCATACATAACTTCATGCCACTGAGAAATCATACATAGATATTTCAGATTAAAACTCATTTCTGGTTTATCTACCAAAGTCTCTACAAGAGAAAATTATAGCTCACATATCTGTTTCATTATAACTCAAAAAAATGATAGTATATATATATATATATATATATATATATATATATATATATATATATATATATATATATAAATATGTGTTTACAAATGTTGCATTTCAGAATGTATGAAGTCTTTGCATAAATATTCAGACTTACTTATGTTTTCAGGTCTCTTTCTATTTTTTCCTTTCAAAGTATATGGTTACTAACAGTTAAACAAAACAAAAATCATTCTGAGCTTCTTTTGTCTAAACTTCAGAAACAATTATAAAGCCATCTTCTAAAATTTTGTTTAGATATTTTTGACTTATGGCTTCTACCAGTAGAACAAGAAAAGATTTGTACATTGGTGTCCAAGCCTATAAAAGCAGACTACTACTGTTTATGTTATTTTTGAAATATTTAGCCAGGCTCCTAATATGAACTCAACCAACTATACATGGTTTCAGAATCAAATATTTATCATGAAATTGATGGCATTCATTCTGTGACATCATTTGTTTGTTTATGTCATTGATGGCATTGTCTACTTTTTATAGAAGAATATAATACTTTAATATCTGTGACTAAACTGAAAGGTCATATGGTGATGTAGATCACATGTTTGCAATTGATGGTTTTCCCTTAGTCTGTGAAAAATAAAACAACCAGGTCTATGGACCAGTCAGTTCAACAATTTATGTAGGTCAATTTTTAACAGTCTAGAAAAGTCAATTATATAAGCATTTATAAGTTGTCTTAATTTCTGGTTGATAAGGAGAGTAAACCCCATGAATCATATAAAATAGTGGAAAGAGTATCATAATCTAAAAGTGGAATATATATTGACATATTCTCTTGAGGTGGATCTGTTTACAAGATAAGGAAGATAAATCTTATTATTGCAATAGCACTAAAGGGGAACAGACCACAAATGAATGATATCATCATGCCAATGATAGCCGGAGGCCATCAAGTGCATACTCAACAAAAAAGTAGGACAACTTTCCATCCCCTACATCAGGCTGGCCATCAAGCTTCAGGCCATGGCAATCACTACTCAACCTTACCAATAACGAAGAAACTCATAGCAAGGTTGAGCCTTGTCCATCAACTAACACCTAAGAACAGGAATGGAACTGACCTGACTGACATAAAACATGAACTTCCCCCTTCTCTTTTTTGATATTTTTCCAACATATCACATGTAAATCACCCCCTTCATATCCATAACTTGAATCACTACTGTTGAAAATATAACTGAGATAACAAACAAACTCATCCCCTTACAATGAAATATCTTCCAACTTTGGCAAACTATCAGTATCAATTTTTTTGCAGTTTGCAGATGCAACACCACCCCATTTAAAGTGAAACCCAATGTCTCCCATTCTTCCTACAAACTTTAAAATCATAAATTCATGCAATTTCCCATCTGTGAAGGAATTCAATACTGCCTCTCCATTTCAGTCCATTCCTTCTCTTTTCAACCATTCCATGTAAAACAGATGACAAAACACTGCTAGCACTGAACAACAGAATGAAAAATCCATCTCACAATGATAATATTATATAAACATGTTTCCAAATAATATCCAATCAAATATATTAGCAAATATAATAGTGCTGATTCCAACTGAGTGTTACAAAACAAGAATCATTCAGATGTTACACCCTGCACCAACAAGAATGCAATCTACTTTAAACCACTGAACAATGCATGGGAAAATCAGCACATATTCAGTTCCACTAGAAACATAACACAAGTATGAAGCAGAATCCCAGACATTCTACGAATGACTGCCATGCTGAAAGGCTTGTGTTAAGTGAGAAAAGTCACTCACAAACTTAACTAAAGCTTCAATCCCTTCTTTAAAAATCTAACTGACAAATGCATCTTAAGAAAAAAAAAGTTAATTTGCAATGTCGACCAGAAACTCACTTTGATATGATCTCTCATATGAAACCCATCACATTTGCCCAATCCAACTAATATCACACAAGTCACACAAATCAGTAAGACAGAGAAATCAAAAATATAGTCAAAACAAAAAGAAGATTAAAGACTCATTTGCACAATCCCTCTATCCATAGACCTCTCTGGCATTAAAGCAAGAATCAAGAAATCGGTCAAACTCCAGTAGTCTCACACCAAATTTCTCAAAAACACTATGAGGTATACCCAATAATTCATGACAGAATGCTCCTTTTTACCCATGACAAAAACACAGTACCTCTAATTATACTTATTAGATGAACTTACTTTCTATTCGTAGTTATATTTGGCCAGGAAGTAGGTAGAAAAAAACATAGTATAATATAGAACCTTCCCACTTCCTGTTTTATGTTAATCTTGTTAAAGGATATAGTAACAGTAGAACTAATGTTATTAAATACATCTAATTTGTACCTATGGATTAGATATTTTGCAAGTACTCCTAATTTTGTCTATACAGTATATTATATAAGTACAATTAAATGGAGAGTGAATGGGAAGAAGAAGGAAACATATATATATATATATATATATATATATATATATATATATATATGAGAAAGAGTAGTAAGTATATGAGTAAGAAAGGAAGGGAAAAGAATTGTGTAACACAAAATTATTCTAATAACATTTTAGGAATGATATACAGAAAAAGTAAACAACTAATAAAACTCTACCTGCTATTTGACAGAAGCAGAATTATAATTCAAAAATATGACAATTACAATGATATAAAACATGTTATACTAGTAAATCCATATTATTTTCTGATAGCTACATCTTTAGAAAAATCTGTTTTTTTTTTAACATTAGACCAATTGTCCTTTTCTGGTGACATTTTAGGAGTGGAAGATATCCAAGCCATATCATTAAAAAAAGAAATTATTTTATTTTTAATAAAGGAGAGCACTTTTTCAGTAATGGAAAAAAGTCCTAGTGTCAGAAGATAGTTGAAGTCTTATTTTTGTAGGGAACACAAGTTGAGCTTTAATATTGTTTTGTTTAAGGTGTTAAATTAAAGGCCACATTTTCTTTCTAAGCTCCATAGTCTTGGATAAATAATCATTGTCGAACATAATAGTTGATTTTCCAAATTTTATTGCAGCTTTTGCCCAAGCAGACTTTGAATTTGACTATGATAGATCTAGGTTTAGATGTAGTATTAGAAGGAGATGTTTTGCCAATCGATCTGTGTGTTCTTTCTATGCCATAAGAGAAACGTTCTTGCATATTAAGTACCTTAGGGATCCAAGCTGTTAAGAAAGTAACCGTATTATCCCCTTCTGACTTTTCTGGTAGACCAAAAATCCTTAAGTTGTTCCTTCTCTCTTGATATTCCAAATCATCCAGTTTCTCCATCAGCCAGGAACTGTGACTTTTTTAGTGTTACTGTTTGAGATTCAATTTCTATAAGTGTATTATCAACATCAGATAGTGTATATTCATGATCTGAGATTTTTGATTGAAGCTGAAATAAGTCTTTAAAAATATTGGTCTGTTTAAGACTATTTTCTTTTACTTTTTGAAGATTTTCTTGAAATCCATCTATTTTAAGAGTTAGTTCTCGAAGTGTTGTTGTCACTAGATGTAATTCTTTCTTAATAGCAGAATCAGTATGCTTTTTCTTGTGAGTTACTCATCTTTCAGAATATAAGAATTTATTCCCTTGAATAATTTGACAGGAAATTTTCTCCAAAAAACTCCACACTTTAGAGTACAGTAGAAGTCTTCTGCGTGGAGACATTCATGAATGGGCATACCTTCGTTGAAGGTTTGCATCAGGGCTGGTAACCCGGCACTTAAAAATCAACTACCAATCATTAGTGGACCGGCATTCCACTGTGGCGACCCCTAACCGGGAAAAGCCGAAAGACACAACAACAACAACAAAAGAAGTACTCAGAAAAATATAGGATATAAATAATTTGATAATTTAGTATTTTTTTTCCTGTTAGAAATTGTAAGATACTGCGGAGCTCTGAAAAGAACTGTGAACTCTTTGCTATCTTGGCTCCAACCCCCTTGTGAAATGATTTTTCATTGTTACAGGTTTCAGAGTAATGAAAGGGACCCATATATTGTCCTGCTTCAGATAATAATGTCCTCACATTTAGACTATTAATTCTAAAAAGTTAGTGATCATAAAAACAATGACACCAGCTTATGTGACAAAGTTTAAAGGCTTCAGAGAACGGTTTGACAAGGAATTGGAAAGTTACCTATCAGTAAGTAATAACACATTATACATTTATGCTTTGAGATTCCTTTAAATCATATTTGCATGGCAAAGTGACTAGTATAGTGAAAGAATTGGATAAAAAATTAACAAAAACACAAGAGAATTTACATCATGCCCAGCACATGCTTTCATCATGAAGGGTCATTATTAATGCCATCCTCCAGGGATCAGTGCTTGAGCCATGTCTCTTCAGTATTTACTTTTCTGATGTCAAAAGTTTGTGGCTAACCAAGTCTGCAGAATACTGAAAACTCAGAGCTATCATAAGCTCTCAAGATGAATCCTGGATTCTCCAGGAGAACCTAAAACATACAAATAAATGGTGCCAAGACTATAGCCTTAAGCTGAATGCCAAGAAATGTAGTCTTGTGTCCTTTAAAAGATGCATGGATACCTATGTTTTCCATATAGATGGCTGACACACCTGTGAAAATTAATACAATTATTAGGGACTTAGGCACTTTCATTGACAATTAACTATTCTTTGACTAACACGTATCCAGTTTCATTAAGAAATCCTTTTATAAAGACAGACTGATTACCAGGGTATATCTTCTAGGTATGTCCTTCCCTACTCATTCCTTATCAGACCCATAATAAAATATAATGCTCCTTTCAGTATGTAATTGTCTAAACATATCATTCAACTTCAAAGACTGTAGTGTTTCTTCACAAAGAAAATCAAGGGTACATCTTCCATGTACTTACATATACCACCTTATAGCATTTTCTCTGTCTTCTATGTTTCTTACATTTGCTCCACCTACAGAAATATAAAGGATCCAGTTCTATTTGCCTGCCTACACATCCATGCAACAACACATTAAACTTACATTTCAAGGAACTAAATTCTACCAGAATATAAACAAGACCTGCTAGCGAGATAGCCAATTCTCCCAAATAATCTGTTTTTTATGGAATAACCTTCCTTTTAAATGTAAAACAATGTATTTCCCCAGTCATCTTCGATTGTAACCTGATTGAATAGATGGGGAACCATTAATTCACCCCTAATTTAGTACCACCTCTCAAATTCTCATTAGAAGGAGACAAAATTAGGTAGTAGCTACTTCATGTTGCAGGGTACTGATAAGAAGGGATCTTGAGGCCAGGCTATAGGCTACAAATGATCTATCTGATCAGGAACTTAGCATGAACCTAGTATATAAAAAAGACAAAGCTATATTTCTTGATATAGTGAGATCATTAAACAAGCAATGTAGTTCCATTTTGAACTATAGGCCTACTATTGCCTGTGAGAAAGTTAAGCTTCAGTCATATTCCCTAACACCAAAAGGTTTATATAAATTTGCTTGTAGATCAAAGTTGATGACAAGGTCTAATCAAATAAAGAATGTTAAAGTTTCATGTTCTGGGAAACATGTTTCTGATATTGAATGCATTATTTCAGCTGTTAAAACATACAAGAAAATGATAATCATATGCTAATATATTTGATAAAAGTTAATGGATTCTTTTCTAAACAAAATTGTAACTAAAACTGTCAGGTGATAATATTAAAAACTTAATAAGTCTATAACTAATGCAGAAATAATAGAGTAAAATGAAAGAAAATTAAAGCCCAAGTGGAAAATGAGATTATTGCAGAAATTTAAAAATTATTTCCCTAAAAACTTATTACTTTGTTAAAACAGTGTTTTGTGACACACATTATAAAAAATACTCCTCCATCATGTAAATATACTTGCTCTGCCTCTTCTAGATCTTTATTACTGTTTAATGTAGATTACAGAAATATTTATGTCTATACTGTTTAATAGATTGAAATTAATCTTACCTTTATTTATTGATAAATATCAAATCACGTTTATCATCAACATAAGTCACCTTTAAGAGAGTTATTATATTCCTTGATTATGCAGTCATTAATAACACATAATTAGCTATAGGTCTGGATATAGAAAACTGTTTGGTTTTCTGAGCTGGGAATACTTATTTAAAGTAGTAGTTTCATGTTTCCTATATAATTAATTTTGTTTATTAAAACATTATACAGCAACACTATCACGTGTCAAAATTGGAACTTATCATAGAGCTTTAAATTAAAATAAATAATTAAAAAAGGCTGCCCTTTGTCACCTTTAGTATTTACTTTGTCTGTTGAACCACTGGTCATGAAGAAACGTAAATGACATTCAGATCAATAATTAGAATACAACTAGAGTACTTCTATTTGCTTGGAATATCTTATTGATGTTATCAGATTTAAACACATATGCCATCTAATCTGATGTCATATTGAAATCGTCTGAACTGATAGTTTACCTCTCAGCTGTCCAGATTTTTGCCTCATATGTTTGGTCTGTTCCTCATAAAATTTGTACTTATCTCACAAAGGATATGAAGAAAGAAAGTAGTGACTTCATTCTTCAGTGATTTGCCAGAAAACCAGACATTTTATGAGGAACAGACCAAATATATGAGGCAAAAATCTAGGCAGTTGAGAGGTATGATTGATAGTCAGTTTCAAATTTAATGTTAACAATGCCAAGTCTGTTTTGATGAATTAATACATTAGCTACCAAACATCAATACAGTTGGAATTATAAGCAAATGAAGTACTTAGGGATTGTACTGACAGCAAATGTGGAATGCATTATAACTTTTCTATGTGCTTTTTCCCTCTGCCTGCCAGCCATCAAGCCTGCTGCCATCATACTCAACCCCATTTATTCCCTATGGGGTGAGAAATTCCTCCTCAGATGTCCAGGGTGAGAGCCATCCATAGGAATGACCATACAGACAGATATACATCAGAGTGTTTGCTCTCACCAGCATCTCAGAAATGAGAATGTATTTTTCTGTGAATGGCTTAACTACTCCCCTTGGCTGGTGGTATGGGCAACTGTCACCTATGACCCTCGATCTGTCCACACATGTTTTTTATTGTCGCAGAACGGGCCTACCATAACTGTCTTGGATAGTCATTCCCCTGTCATTCCTGCAATGACTCAACCCTTAAGATACCATCCCTTTCCTCTGGCAATGCTCAAGTTGGGAATGGAAGCCTTTTCCAGCTGTGATCCCCCCCTTCCCCCAGTATGAGCACACCCATCTTCCCAGTCTGCACCATCAAGTACAGAAACAGCTAAATGAACTCAGGTCACTTAGCCATAGCCAGAGCTTTATCCTTCTATGCCACAGCATGATACACATTATACAATGAACTTGATAATATTGGTAAGCAATGTAGAGAGTTGATATCAAAATGAAATAGGCTATTGTTTTCATTTGAAGAGTGATTGAATTTAGTCAAAATTATACCTTCATCCAAGATTTGGTATATAATGCAAACTACATTTCTCTTTCCAATGAAAGAGCATACCAAATAAATAATATGATTTTTTGCCATTTTTGTGATACCATAACAGGATAGAGTTGCATTATCCTGTAATATTAAAACCTGGAATAAGGGGCCATGTTGACTTCCCAGATGTGTGATCTTATGGGTTGGGTTTGATTTTTAAAGTTATCATGCAATGGTTAGAAAACACTTAACTATCAGATTATGCAAATATTTATATATTAATAGCAAATTTAAAATACAAGACCAGTTGATAATTCATATCAATACTAAGATGCTGTGGTTTGTGCTGTGCTTTAAATAATTTTTTTCTCTATTTCTAATCGAACAAACTCTAATTACATAAATATTCTAAAAATCTACAAATTTTAATTAGATGTATCTAACTTTAAATAAAAGTTATTTTCTGTTTTCCCAATCTCTTCACTCTTAGGTTTATTGAACGTTCTAATATAGGAAAACAATAAGTTGCAAATGAAATAATTTTATTTATTGATTTGATTGTTTTAAATAAACTATTATTTTCAGATAATATTATTCATGAACATTATTTGGAACCAGAAGATTGATTATTAGTACAATGTATCAGGCAATGCCTTCATATGAAGATTCAAAACATAATGACTGAGGAATTGGTGAGCTACCCTTAACCTATTAACATACATAAATCTGTGCTGACAGGTGCTTCTCTATCTAGAGCAATTCATTCAGCTTTATACAGGATAATTTAAGACTGCTATTCCTCTGGCCCTATTACACTACTCTCACTTTTCAAACTAGATACCCATCAGTTCTTGGACCCAAACTGTGGGAATCCTTCCCACCTGAACATAAAGACACCTCATCTTATCCCTGGTTTCATGGACTGCTAAAATTTCCCATAGTTAATCAAGCAAAATATACCAGCAACCCTTCAGGCCACATAACCTAAATTAATATTTATCTCTCTCTCCACTGTTCTACCTTCTTTTGGTATTACTTTCTCTCACCTTAGGCTTCAGTATCCAAGTCATGTTTATCATGTTCTGTCATCCCAGATGTAAGCAAACTTTTGTACATATTGAATTTTAAGAGCTTTGTATTTTATCATTCACGTTATTTATTAAAGTACTTTTTATTTAATGCTATTTATTTATTTATTTATTATTTATTTATTTTTGCATTTTATGATTTTTATATTTTAAACATTCACTTCACTGGTGAAGGTACCTTTATATAGCTTGAGTGCTAATTTCATTGACTTTGAACTAAGACTGAGATTGGTCAGAAGTGATTAGTACTCTACCCTGGTAAACACATTCATATAAAGAAAAAAATAGTGGAAATGCTTAAAACACATTATACAAATTTCTCTAAACTAGACTCAACCACATTTTTTAATAATAAAACATCCAGTTTTATTTAATATTCCCTTCTCCAGAGTGTGTAGCCATGGAATAGCTACCTCTTATGGCATACTTAGTGGTACCAGAAAGATAATAACAAAGACCTGCTTTTATTGAACTGATCAATAAAATTAATATTGTAAATGAAAAAGAGTCTAATATGATTTCTGTAAGAAAATAAAACAGAAATCAGTTAGATATAAGTATTAATACAATTAGGTGTACTGTTAGATGAAATGAAAAAGAATACCCTGTAAAGAAAATTGGTTACATATGAATCAGCTTTCAGAATATCTAATATAAACCATACTTAAAAGTATATGTTAATATTTAGAGTTTATTGTTAGAATTTGACAAATCATGTAAATAGTATAGTAAGTTAATTTTATCTATGATTAGTGAGGTTGTTGCCTATAAAGTTATAATGGGGCCTAACATTGCTGATTGGAATCTAATTTTGATTGCCATAGTTTAATTATTACATGTACAACCATCTTTATTTATATTGTAATTAGTTATTCAGCAAGATTTAATAAAGTCCATGTAGGCTTCACACAAAGCTGACAAGGAGTTTACATGTTTGCCCGTTGAGCAGCAGCGCTAATTAAATATTCATGCCGCAGACTGCATTTAAACTTAAACAAGCATGACTTCATGGCAGGCAGAAGTGTTGGTGGCCAGAAAACCATGTAGTGCTACACAAAAATAAACCTGTTTCCCTTACAGCAATCTTTTAGTGGGATTATGTGGCATGTCACAATGATTACCAGGATTTATCATATAGTAATGTATATGTTCCAAACACAGTACAGGACAGTGTATACAGTGCAGAGTAGTGTCAAAACTCATTCAAGCCATTCTGTACAAAAGTTGGGTAAATGATCTGTAAGGGTACATGTACTGCCATTTAAAGTAAAAGGTCAGAGGATGTATTTGTATTGCATAGGGACACACAAATTTATTGTAGGAGTGAACACAGGGAAAGATGACAGGTAAAACATTGCAATGTACAGCAGATGAGGGCATGTAAATGGAAGACAGTTGTAATAGGAACACTAATCACCTATCAACATGGTACAGTATGGACTTCACAGTAAAAATGTATATCATGTGACTGTCATGGGTCTATATTATGACGTCAAACAACAAAAAGAGCGAACACTCTTTTGACGAACACTAAAAGTCAAAAGCAATGAATGCCGAACACACAGAACAGCAATTTTTTTCCCAGGGAAAAAAAAAATTGCTGGGCTGTTTTTGTGACTTTGCCATTTCCTCCACTGTGGTGTGATCTCGGAGTTGGTATATTTAAGTAGGGGGGCTGTGGGGGACACAGCTGCCCACATCGGGGGGTGTGGGTGCAAAGCTCCCTACTTTATTTTGTGTTTGGAGGTTTTTTTTTTTTTTTTTTTGCAGAGCAGCGATTTTTTTCCCTGGGAAAAAAAATCGTTGTTCCATGTGTTCAACATTTAGTGCTTTCGGTTTTTAGTGTTTGATAAAAGAGCGTTCGCTGTTTTTATCATTCGATGTCATGATATGGACCCGAGTGTCAGACAAGGTGATGTAGCAATGGAGAAGATATGTCTTTGTGAGGTCAGCATTCTGACGTGAACAATGCAGAAGATATCGTCCTTCTAGATATATATCTAATATATCTATATAATAGATATTGTCCTTGTCCAAACCCCGACTAATAAACCCCCCCTTCAACCCTTCTCTCCTTTCCCAGATTTAGATAGAGTATTCCCTCTAGCACTATAAAACTGAACTGAAGATTGCTCACTGCTTGTTAATCCTTCCAGGATTTAGTTAATCATTTAATCTATTATTATTCTTATCTAGTTACTGTTTTAGAAAATTTGTAGCACTATGTTTTGCTTCTTATTTCTCAATGTTAATTAGAGCTTACTACTCAATTGTACCTAATTTGCTCCTGTATTTCTCCATGTCATGATCACCTCTACTGTATTCATACCTTGATTGTTATTGTTTACTATCTACCATGTTATTCTGTGGAGCTTTTCTCCTTGGGCCTCCGCTGAAAAAGGACATGTGTCCAGTCAGAATTTCCCAGTAAACAAATGTAATTAATAAATAAATAAATATCTGTCATAATATACAATTGGGGTTGGGTGCATGTTGTGAAGCTGTGCAAACTGATATGCCTGAATATGAGTGTAATGTCAGCAGAGTTCTCCAAAAATTGGGACACAGTTACAGGCCCATGGGCAACATGTCATGGATAATATCAGAATAATACCACTAGTAATACAACGTGTCTAACACAATATATGTGATTCTGTGTGAACACAGATGGTTCTGCATGAGCACACTTGTACAACTATTATGACATGTCAGCAATCTATTACGGTAATCAAGCACACTGTCATAACACTGTAACATCTGCTGGAGGTGTTAGGAGGGACACTGCTATACCTGTATGTGACACTATGATAAATCCAGGATAGTTAACTGATGTGCATGGCATATATATATATATATATATATATATATATATATATATATATATATATATATATATATATATATATATATATATATATATATATACACACATATACATATATATACATATACATATATATATATATATATATATATATATATATACATATATATATATATATATATATATATATATATAGCATAATCCACAATGTCATGAATGTAACTCATGCCATCAATGTTGTCATACAGCTATGTATGTACTTTGTGCATCACCAGAACAGGTATCACACATGCATCTGGTGTAACACCTAGGTGGGTGTTCCTCACCATCGGACAGTAATGTTTATGCAACAAAAAGAATGCCTATGTATGGCCAATAAGATATGTGGCAGCTCAGTGCAACAAAGGTGTTACACTTCAGTTATACATCATTGGAAGATGTTTAGAGAGATACATGAAGAAGGGTGCATTCTACTAAGTTATTGGTGTAACGAAGGCTGTGATCTATAGAGGTATTATCACCTTTGATGTGGATGTTCTGCACATACTCAGTAGTTGTGCAAAATACAAGGGAGTACTCACCACTGTGGCCACATGCTGGTGGATGTTCCACATGCCATCTAGCCCAGGACACAGGTCACATACCAACTGGTCTGCTTATAGGGTGTGATGTCTACATTATCCTTGGTTTGTGCATTTGTTTTCATAACGTAACAAATCTCCCATGTTTTTGCTTCATCTCATGGGTTGTCATAGCTGCGTCAGCAATCTTTGGTGTGTGTGTTGATATTGTCTGTATTATACTAATATCACAGTTGGAGTCAATGATTGCTCACCATCTGTAGCCCCCCCAGACAGCGTATGTCAATCTTGATGTCTGTGACTTAAATAATTAACAGAGAAGGGCCTAGCAGACAGCCCTGATGTATGGATCTGATCACTGGACCTCAGATATACATCCCTTCACATGTTTCAACATATTTAGATGCCACATATGTGATCCAGTGGTCTACTCACTTGGTGATATAGCTGTTTATGGGCAAATATGACAGTGCTGAGTGAATACCTCAGTGTGGATTTGTGTCAAATGCCTTGGCCTTGTCAAGTTCCATAGGATGATAGTGTTCTCATCAGGCATGCCCTCAAAGACCTCTGTCAAGACATCTAACAGATGTAAGAGTCATGGATTTAGAAGTAAGAATACCCAAAGCCACAGGACCCGGATCTCTTCAATGATAAAATTCCACTCAAATGAGTAAAAGCAGCACCTTTATTCCACAAAACCAAGCCAACACAAACAAATAAATCCAAGCGCTTTCGCTTGGTTAATACCGAGCTTCTTCAGAGTAGCAAATGCTTTGTGATACCATTGAAACACATTAAATACTTAGCACCAAGTCACATGACAGTCACCCCCCCCCCTCCTTTGTACAACCCTTAATCATCATGAAATGGATAACATAATCAACATCTGGACATTAAAAATCATTATAAAAAAAATCCAACCTGTGTTACCATTACACAAGTGTTTAGCAAGTGAGTACAACTCCCAACTTTAATGTAAAATCATCATATAAAATGTGAAGTGAACCTCTACTGCTTATAAAATAACAGACCTAAATCTAACAAACATCTCCACTAATGAAATAACAGAACAATATCGAATTCTTAGGGAATTGGAGGAAAAAGTATGTACGAAACTACTTTTAAAATCTGAACAGTTGTTATTTGTTACTTGTTCAGGGAAACTAGACTAGAGTACCGAGAATTATTTTGGCAGCTAAGGCTAGATGCAGTGAGACCGCCTGGGTTAAATGATGCTTTGAATATTAGTAGTGTACTCAAACTAAGGAAGGCTCGGTTATAATACTACTAAGAATTCAATATTGTTCTATTATTACATTAGTGGAGACGTTTGTTAGATTTAGGTCTGTTATTTTATAAGCAGTAGAGGTTCACTTCACGTTTTATATGATGATTTTACATTAAAGTTGGGAGTCGTACTCACTTGCTAAACACTTGTGGTAACACAGGTTGAATGTTTTTTTATAATGATTTTTAATGTCCAGATGTTGATTATGTTATGCATTTCATGATGATTACGGGTTGTACAAAGGAGGGGGGTGTGAATGTCATGTGACTTGGTGCTAAGTATTTAATGTGTTTCAATGGTATCACAAAGCATTTGCTACTCTGAAGAAGCTCGGTATTAACCGAGCGAAAGCGCTTGGATTTATTTGTTTGTGTTGGCTTGGTTTTGTGGAATAAAAGTGCTGCTTTTACTCATTTGAGTGGTATTTTATCACTGAAGAGATCCGGGTCCTGTGGCTTTGGGTATTCTTACTTCTTGGTGTTCGTTCGTTTCGTCCTGATTTTTTGAGTCATGGATTTAGCATTAAGAACTCACACATGTCTGTAGCACAAAGCTGGGATATTACTAGTGTCCATATAGAAAAGGTATATGATTTCTCACCAAGAAAATACAGGCCATACAAACTATGCCATGAAGTATGTGGATAGACTGAAAGCCCTGTCACTGTAACCTGTATTGTATAGGATAAGGTGACTTGTGCCCAGCCTACAGGCTAGTCTCTGACCCTGCTCTGATGGGAATATTGCACATCTGCAAATCAGATATAGCTGATGACATCAGCAGTGTCTGGTGAGAAGTAAATAATAATAGCAGTGTCCCACATTGTGGTGTAAAATTCTCTCTCTAATGTCAAACAAGTGCATGCACGTGCATGTATACACACACACACACACACACACACACACACACACACACACACACACACACACACACACACACACACACCCCTGTTGGCTGCAGTAAGATTAGAACTTCTACCTAACTATGGACACAGACTAGAAAACTCAGTACTTTATGCAAGCAGCACGGCACAAGTTTGACTTTTACAAGGCTGTAGGACAACTTATAGTGGATGACATCAGCAGTCATGTTGGGGAGAATATGTTAGGAGGCCAGCATAAAATGGATGTGTAGGCATGTTCAACTGTCAAGATATTTCAAGTTCTGCATGAGTGTGCAAGGTGTATTACTCGGTCGTTGTTGGTTGGGTTCCAGTATGCAGGTATACTTTAAGGGACAGCTTTACAAACTATATGCAAACAGGTGTTCACTTTACTAGTAGTATTTGAAAATCTGAATGTATATTGTCATCATAAGCATGTGCAGGGTATATCACACGACATTTCTTATTAATTTATGTATTGTAGTTGATATATTTGTGAACAAGTACTGAGAGACCAGGGTTGAAATGCATGGGGAAGGTAATACATGGCTGCACTATAAATATGTGACATATTCTTAGATAGAACATTCCTTTTTTTATGTTTCCACATGTAGTTTCATGGCATGAAGACTAAATGGACAGTAAACACAACTAATACATACAATTATTTACTTTGCATAGCGTATCACTGAGCAGCAGGTTTGCGCAGGGGTTGGCAAAGTGTTTGCCCATGCGAGATACACATTTCTACTGCTTTCCTGTTTGCGCATGGTTAAACATTGCACAAACATGAGGCTCATTGATAAACTTATGCATTGGGTGGAAGAAGCACACCTACTGCTTAGCTGATTCTGTGGCAGCAGATGTAAATGTATTAACACATTTCTTTTTCAGCCCAGATGATAGAGAGTTTGAATCTAGGTGTATGTAATACTTTTAAGAAAGTATTGATAATTCAGTAAAACTTTACTATATTCAGCCTTCACCATGTGTTAGTGTATTTTGATGTAGTGCAACGTTTTTAAGTGGCATTGCATGGAGGTAACCATATCACAAAAGAGGCGCTAACCATCGTTTGGCACTGGTGCATGATGCCAAACTCTGCACAAACATAGAGACCAGAAAGTGAAGGGCTCCATATTTTTTTTTTTGGTACTTATGAGTGTTGTGTGTGGTTCTATTTTTTGACTAGATTATAGGTGTTAAAATGGGGTAGATAGGAAAATGATGAAATGTGGGGGCAAGCAGGGGGAAGAACAAAGGGAAAGCAATATAGGAATGAACAGGAGGAAGGAAGGAAAGAACCATAGCTATCCATCTCTTCAATAGTGTAAAATGAAAATATATACAGAGTATTAGCTGAATCTGGACTGTCACCTCCACAAAGAGGGGTGACACAATGCAATCATGTTGTATAGCCAACTGGACCAAATAAGTGTGTCAAGAAGACATATTTACGAAATAGAGAGCTATGTATAGGATGATATATTTTTGTGGGACAGATGTCCATTTTTTTTTTTACTTCATTAAGAGTGGAATGCTGAGTTAGGTGCATAGGTATTTCTGAGTCAGGTAAGTTAGGTAGGTGAGGAAGCAAATGCAAACATGACAAACAAGACAAGACACAGGGATGGTGAGGGACACAAAAGGTTGGAAGACACCATGATTGGGGTGAAGGAGGGGATAACGCAAGCTCATGCCCTTCAAAGATGGGGACATTGAGAATCTAGTCCTCACCCACAGGACTGTCATCACTGTCCCCTTACTTTGCTGGCTGCTGGAGTGCTTGAGGTCTTCTCCTCCTACAGACCATGAGGGAGAGCAACCTCTCCATCTTTTCTAGGCATACACCAATGGTGCAGTGGGCAACCCTATGCACCAACCCTAGCATCTCCTGGTGGGTGATGAAATCCTTACCTCTGCCAGTACTTTTGGAGCATACCACAGCACCAGCTGCCAGGGTAGTGCTACCTGAGGGCACAGGTAATGCAGTGGCAGCAGAGGCAGTACTGCTAGGTTGGGTCACAGATGTGCTGGGCGTCGGTGCTGGAACCAGTGGAGCGGGGGCAGACTGACTCACTGAGGCTAGCCTACCTTACTGTGCTGTGAAGCATTTAGAGATTTGGTAGAGATGGATGACAATGCGACATTTTGACGACACATAATAGAAAATGAAAAAAAAGACAGATAAGGGTTGGGGAGAGGGGAAAAAAGATACAATTAGTACCGTCATATTTACCTGAAGTATTATATATAAGTATATGTCCTAACAACTACAAACTATAATTACAGATTGCTGAAAGTACACCTTGAAATGTGCATATATTGCACATACACTTGGTCCATTTATACAGATTACAGTTAATAGCAGGGACTTTATGACACTTGTATATAGTTTAATGTATGTAATATTATTAAATAAATGCAGTATTGCATAGTTGTTACTCTTGGTATTTGAACTCACATCCTCTGACTACAGTCTTACACTTGACTCCTAAAGTTAGTTTGTGGTACAGACATATGCATGCATACTTGCTTTTACAGTTAGGATATGTATGCTCACTTTGCTACTACTGTATAGAAAACAAAAATATCTATCTTTAACTTTTAAAACTACAATAATACTACTTTTATGCTGCATTCATACCACTTGCTTCCCTCAGTCTCTCCAAATGATCAGCATGATCTGGCTGATTAATCTCAATTTCAGGATTAGCTGTGAAAAGAAAAGAACAGAAGAGCATTATGCATATCAGTATTGCCTATATTTAGCTTTCTATGTATTATAAATTCTCTTTATTAGCATACTTACACAACTGTGGGATGTTGCTGGTTTGAAACTCATCCAACCACTGGTTGAGTGTAGCCCCTCTTGTGCCTTTTTAGGATATTGAAATGGTGTCTACACTGTTCTCCAGTGCATGGGATGCCAGCCACACTGGATACAGTCTCAGCCAGACTATTCAAGGCCTCAGACCTGTACTGGGAGCCAGATGAGTCACCATGCAGAAACCTTTAGCTTTACCAAGAGTCCAATAAATATCCTGGACTCCCAAACACCCCACCTGTGCACCCTAAATTGGGCACCTTCCCTTCTAACACCAGACAGGCCTAATCCCAAAAGTAGAGCAATGGCAATTGATGGTTTCCTGCTGATCCCTGTTATCATGTTTACTGATAGTGTTCAAACCCGAGAAATGATGCCAACTGCGTTTGCAAGATGTTAAGCAGAGAGCAACAGTGCCAAGCAGGGAGGAAAGCAATTTTGAAAATTGGAAGGTTAATCTCTCACTTGACATTAGTTTGAGGGGTGTCTGCTGCAGTAACTGTTAGGTGGTTTAACTTTGCAGACATGCACTCGGGACAAAGCTTTCATGACCAAACACATTTTTAGTTTGACTTTATACACTGATAAAATTGATTTTTACAGTATGGGATTCAAACCTATTCATAAGAGACAAATATTTTCTTCACGGCAGTGATCTTCCATCTTTGCCACAGAAGATGTGCTTCTCAGACATAGTCATAAATCATTGATAAATACAGGTCAGTTTGAGGTGTTAACCATGAATGTGTGTGACCTGACAAGGTCATTATATATAGATTCATTTGTATATGTGTCTTATTTAAGTGTGAAGGCCATCCTAGTCCAGATAGCAGAATTATACTTACAGAAATATACTAGACAGTATATCATAGATAAACTTACTAAGTTGGGCATTAATCCCTATGTCACCCAATGGGTTGCTAAATGGCTTACTGATAGAACCCACACTGTAAAAGTAGCCGACTCCAAATCCAGCTCCAGACAAGTGACAAGTGGAGTACCTCAGGGTTCAGTCCTGGGGCCGCTCTTGTTTGGCATCTACTTCTCTGAAGTACAGGTCAACACTAAGGGACTCTGGCTAACAAAGTTTGCAGATGACTGCAAACTGGGAGCCATTATTGAATCCCCAAATGATGTGGATACTCTACAAAAGGGCCTTACAGAAACAGATGCTTAGTGCCAGAGCCATGGGCTCAAGCTCAATGCCAAGAAATGTATTGTTATCCCCTTTGGGAAAAAACATGTATCCATGAATTACCATATAGGTGGCAGTACACTAAACACAGAAAGTGTGATAAGAGACTTAGGGACACAGGTGGACAGTGGTCTCACCTTCGATAACCACATCGCCACAACAGTCAGGAAATCCTTCTATGTGGCACACCTCATCACGAAGGGCTTTTCATCCAGAAAAAAGGAGGTCATTGTCCCACTGTACTCATCCCTCATTAGACCCATTATAGAATACAACGCACCATTTGGTATGTACCTCTCAAGACATCTGCAACAACTGGAAAGGCCTCAGAAATACCTCACTAAAAGAATCACAGGCCTAAAGCAGATGCCCTACGCTGACTGCCTTAAAAAACTCCAGCTATACTCTGTCGCATATCGTCTACTCAGAGGCGATCTCTGCTTAACATACAAGGCCATGTCAAACCTAGAGCTGTTGGACATGCTACACTTAAAGAAATCCCAATCCCTCAGAGCTACACGCTCCAGGGATCTAAACCTTGTCATCACAATAAACAAAACATGCTGGAGGGATAGGTTCCTGACCCAGAGACTACCCAGACTCTGGAATAGATTGCCCATACATGTCAAGCAGAGTGCCTCTTTGGACCTCTTCAAGAGGAACCTTGACGACTGGATGGGAGAAAGAAAATTCACCCCAGGGATCACGTCAGTTGCCCTGCTAGACAGGGGTCCAGGAAAGTAAATAATGTGGGAAGAAATAGCCAGGGAATTGTTATGGCTAGGCTTGTATAGGCCCCAGGGCTGATAGCCTAGTACCAACCTATGAACCTATGAACCTTCAGTCATACATCTGAAAACACAATAAGGGTGTCTTATCCCTCATACATATAATTCATATCAGCTCCACTATCTAAAGTGTTATAAGTGAAATTCAATATAATGTGACATGGAACAACAGTAAAAATGTCTGGAATGTCCTGCATTGGAATCCAAGACCATCTGTATGGCAGCCCTACATGTAAACCTTTTGCCATAAGAATGTTGAAACAACACTTGTATATGTTTATGTTCATTACTATAAACTGGACTGTCACTACAGTAAAAATATGTTGCACTTCCTATATTAGAACCCAGTAACATCTGTATTACAGCCTTACACTTACACCTGCTGCCACAGCAATAGTTAAAGGACAGTTGCATAATTCCCTATTCATTCTTCAGTGCTCTGTGTTAACCACCATGCAACACCACTTAGCATGTTTGCATGGTGCCCAACAGTGTATCTGTTTTAAATTGTTGACTGTCTGTATCCTGTCTGTAGGTGTTCAGTGGCTTCAGGTGTTGGAGAAGCTTGCTAACAGCAGCTCAATGTTTCTTAGTGGGTTGTGTGGTGAAAAGAAAAACTGCAACAATGTATCCTTTTTTACCTTTACCCAGTCTACGCCATGTCTACAGCTGTTCTGTCTGCTTCCTGTGTGGGCTTCTAGTCAGGTTTGTGCACTGTTAAGGGTCACACAAACAAGATAAGCACAGCTAAACCTGACATTCATTGTGTTTCTCTGTTTCCCTTGTTTGCACTAAGCTGCACACTGTGCAAACACTGGAATTAAAAAATCAAAAACATATAAAAGGGAAAATTACGTGAAATGAAGAAAAGAAATCTATTAAATAAACAACAATACAAAATGTATGTTCATGCACATGAAATATTTTTGCAGAGATCGGGATTTGAACTCTCATTCCAATGAACCTTGAAAACACAGTAAGGTTGTTTTATCCCTCTCTGACACACAAACAGCTTTGCAGCAGAGAAATGAAGTCATTGTGCATACAACCAACTGCAACATCATCCACAGTACTAACAAAACATATGATAGTTGTTGGTACATGTATTAATTTCAGATGTAGTGCACTGAATGATCACACAACCATTTATGAGTATTGCTTGCACAAATACAGCTATGCCTTATCTCTCTGTGTTTGTTGCTCATTCTTGTGTTATCTGAGTAGTAATCTGAGACATGCAGTTTGTAAGGCATTCTGTATCATTGTCCTTAAAATGTGTAAGGATATTAAATGGCAATAATATGCAGTTGTCAACAAATGAAGGACAGGTTAGATGTTACTGAACAGAAACTGTGAAATGTGTGCTGCTTACTTACATTTAAAACCTTGATACAGTTACTTCTATACTTTGTAAGTCTAACCTGGCTGACACACCCACTGGAGGCAGAGCAGTCTGAATTGCTGTTGTATTTTCCTTCTCCCTACCAATTGAAATTTTCTTTGTATTTAGTCTCTTTCTACTCAATCCTTCTGTCCATAATGGTGAAACTGTGGCCATATTTCCATTCCTTTCATTTAAAACATCTTGTATATACTTATCTATAATGACATATCCCTTCTCCACGAATGTGACTTTAATTTTTTTTTACATTAGCATACTTCCTTCAGTTGTCATCCATAAAGCCCTAACAATCTGTGAATTAATGGCATTATTTTTCATGAAATTAGTACACAGACATTATTCAGGTAAGTAGTCTTTTTATGGGTTTATTGTATATACTAACTTATAAACAGTGGCATCAAGGAGCTTAATACATTTATTACTGCTGTAATATGGGAATGACAGCTTGTTGCAAGAGTTTTTATTCAGTATAAAAATCAGTTAAATTTAACCACAGGTCCCTACCACTTGAAAAAAATATTGTTAACAAAGTTAAAATAACCAACTATGTCCATCTGGTGTTTTCAGATATATATATATATATATATATATATATATATATATATATATATATATATATATATATACATACACACACATACATTTTGTTTCCCATTTCTTCATATACACATTTGCTTAGGTGGGGGGTGATAGTTACCCCCATTGTCACACCTTTAATTTTATGGTCTCAGCAAACACAATAATATTATTGCTTAAATTAATATCAAATAGCTCATAAATAGTATGCATAAAGCTGTTGCTCTTGGTGTTCATTCTCAATATTAACGAATGTATCACATCTCTGTTATTCCCGTGCTGTACAACAGTGTACAGTGACTGTATACCTACTGTGATGAATCTGATACATTGCAGAGTTATAGCTGTTTGATCCACAATAATACGAAGCCTGCCTAAAAATCATTACTATGGCCTGGCTCTGTGACATAGAGAAAAAGGGTCTATATTATATCATCGAACACTTAAAAAGCGAACGCTGATTGATCGACCTATCTCGAACTGTCAGATCAGCGATTTTTTTCCCCAGGGAAAAAAATTGCTGATCCAAAACACATACACACAACACAAGCACATCAAACAAACAGAAATCCACACACATACACCTAAAATCTGATACCTAACCCTACTCTAAACTATGCACACACCACTAACTACCCACTTACCTTAACCCAAACCCTAACCCTAAGGTCCATCACTATCGCACACTCACCTCACCCACTCCCTAACCCTAACTCACCTAAATCACCCTAACACTCACATCCACACAATCGCACACTTACTTGAATCCGACCGGTAACTTTCCACCATAACACTGAAAATACCGAAGCAACAGAAACGGGCAACCGAATTCTTTCCCTAGAAAAAAATTCGAGTTTCTGCTGCTTCGATATTTTGCAGTTTCGCGAAAATAAGTTTGATCAATCAGCGTTCGCTTTTTTAAGCGTTCGAGGATATAATATAGACCCGAGAAAAAGCCTTGATTATGAACAGGTGACCCAAGTTTGAGTACTGACTGAAGTGTAGGGGTCGAGGTAGGTGATGTTAGCTCAGCCACCATAGGGGAGTGACTGGTGGTCCAATTTTAAATCTGATGCTTGTAAGAGGAGGCTTACAGATGACAAAAATCAATCAGGAAGCAGGCACAGGGGCATGGTGCTCCACAGCCTGTGATGGTTATAGTCTCTGAGGGAACAAACATATGCAATGGTGAGTATAGAATGCCCTTGCTGTGAAGTGAGTACTCCTGTCTGACATTAGGGGTGGGGTCATGCATAACAGAGGACTACTCTGTCTACTGGAGTTAAAGAGTGCTTTGGGCTTAGCCCTGGCAGGCCGGAAGTAATGTCTGCAGTGAAAGTTGATGCAGGGAGAGTATCACTGGTGATAGTGACCCTTCCCTTTTGGTCTCTTGGACTGCTAGTCTAGATGATCTACTTAGGAAGTGGGCCACACCATCAAGAAATCTTAATTTCTGTCTGACTGGATAATGGCTCCTTCTAGTCCTGTCTTTCTTGATTGTTTGGAGGGGAGATGATGGTCAGAGGATGGGGAGGTAAAAAATATTCATGAAAAAAACATCCCTTTGTTTAACATAGGACTGTAATTTAAATACATAATGTTGCAACCCGTGTTCAAGTATATAGGCATCGGTTCAGTTAGTCACCTCTGACTTCTAACAATAGGTCTAAAACATAGTTGCTGCATATGTTTGTGATTCTTAGATTTGCCGATCATTGTATGCTTACAGACCTGAAAAGAAGATCCAGTATATGTCTATGGAAGGTGTACCCAGCAACTAGTATCAACCAGAGCAACTGAAATAGAAAAACAGAGGAAGTGTGCCGGTGAACATTCATTAGGTAACCCTTTGAATCAGTAACCATGGCAATTGAAACAATGGACCATCAAAAGTACTAGCAAACCAGTTCCAGTTAAATAGACTACAACTGCACTAAGCAGACTTCTACAATTCCGTAAAGAAATGGTAAGCATTGTAACATGATAACTTCATTGCAGCACAAATGCACATGGTATTTTTTTCCTAATATGTAAAGATACACATAATTGTGTAAAGCCAAATACAAAAAGCACAATCTCAGAAACTTAGAATAATCAGCATACACTGAAACATGTACGATTTGTGGCATCCAGCTGTACCTGTGAAACTACAGCCTTTTACACAATATTGGGCACTAAACTGAGATAATCCAGAGGGCTCAAGTGAAGTCTGGTATCCCGCCTATGATCCAGATGTCCATTTCCATATTGCTGGTGGTCTCCTTAAATTTATTCTCCCAACAGGATAACTCCTTGGGGGTGCCAAGGATGAACAGAAAACAGGCAATCCAGAGGGCTTGAGTAAAGTCTGAGGGCAACCACAAAGTATTCTATAGCTATGTCAAGAAGCTCAATGGCAACATCCAGATCTGCTCTAAGTTACAGCACAACGGCACGAAAATTACAGAACCAGCTGATATTGCCAACATCCTGGCAGATAGGTTCAGTGCTAACTTTACCACCCTCTCACCCCCTAAAGGGCCCATATCTATACAGGAAGAATGCAGAGTCCCTGTAATCACATCTATGCAGGTAAAAGCTGCACTCTCTAAAACCAAAAACACAGCATCGACAGGACCGGACAACATCCCAGGCTGTGTTTTACATGAACTTCAGAATGAACTGGCTCCCCACCTAAGCACCATGTTCAATCATAGTCTCATGTCAGGCTCTGTGCCCACTGAATGGTGCACAGCAACAGTTAACCCACTCCACAAAAGGGGAGCCACCACTGATCCTGGGAACTATCACCCTATTAGCCTGATGAGCCTGGTCTGCAAGGCCATGGAACGTATCATCATGGAACTCATAAACAAAGACATTGGTAACCTCCAAACTCTGGACCCCACCCAGTTCGGGTTTGTGAAAGGCAGATCATGCCTTCTGAACCTGATCGACTTCTTTGAGGCAGTCACCAAACCGTAGATGAGGGTAAGGTGGTTCACACAGCCTATATTGACCTCACCAAGGCTTTCAACACCATCCCCCATTCTGGAATTATAGCTAAACTCACTAAACTAGGTATAAATCCCTATGTCACAAGATGGGTTACCAACTGGCTCCATAACAAGACCCACACTGTAAAAGTTCCAGACTCCAAATCTGACTTCAAACCAGTGACAAGTGGAGTACCACAGGGTTCAGTCCCGAGACCTCTCCTGTTTGGTATCTACTTCTCTAAAGTACAGACTAGCACAGAAGGCCTCTGGCTAATGAAGTTCACGGATGACTGCAAACTAGGAGCCATAGTCAAGTCCCCAAATGATGTGGACATCCTACAGAAGGGTCTCACTGAGACAAATGCCTGGTGTCAGAGGCATTGCCAATGACAAAAAGTGCATTGTCATCCCCTTTGGTAAAAACTCTGTACCCATGAACTACCACATAAATGTCAGTCTACTTAATGCTGAATGTGTGATAAGAGACCTTGGGACCCAGGTGGACTGTAGTCTTGCCATTGATAATCACATTGCCAGAGTAGTCAGGAAGTCCTTCTATGTGGCACACCTCATCACAAAAGGGTTCTCATCCAGGAAAAAAAGAGGTCATTGTTCCCCTCTACTCGGCACTCATTAGACCCATTATAGAGTACAACGCCGCTTTTGGAATGTACCTCACAAGACATCTGCAGCAGCTGGAAAGGCCACAGAAGTACCTCACAAAGAGGATTACTGGCCTCAAACAGATGCCCTACACTGACCGTCTCAAAAAAACGCCAGCTTTACTCTGTAGCATATCGCCTGCTCCGAGGAGATCTCTGCCTAACATATAAAGCTATGTTAAACCCAGAGCTGTTGGACATGCTACACCTAAAGAAATCCCAATCTCTCCGAGCTACATGCTCTAGGGACCTAAACCTTGTCACCACAATAAACAGGACATGCTGGAGGGATAGATTCCTGTCCCAGAGACTTCCTATACTCTGGAACAAGCTACCCATCTATGTCAAGCAAAGTTCCCCATTAGCACTCTTCAAGAAAAATCTTGATGAGTGGATGGGAAATAGGAAATACACCCTGGGGATCGCTTCTGTGGCTCTGCTTGACAGGGGCACAAGAAATTAACTTTCTTGGGTGGCGTAAGCCAGGGAACCTTGTTGGCTAGGCTTACTTAGGCCCCTGGGCTGATAGCCTAGTACCTACCTATGAACCTATGAACCTATGGTATTCCTCTTGGGACCCAGAAAATGGATCTCCCACAGGCTGAGTATAATAGACAGCGAGAGAGAGAGAGTCTCTTAGATCTGCTAGCTAAAGTGATTTTATCTGGACTAATCCTTTATACTCTTTTTACAATATTGGGCACTGGGATCCTCTGAAGTTTATTTTGCCTGAGGCAGATATTTCTACCACTACAGAATTATATATTGTTTACAATATAAGGAAACCAGACTACTTTGAAAGCTGCAGGCAACATAACAAAATAATTAGCCTTTTATTAACAACTGTCTTTTTGTAGCTACATTAAATATTACAATCTTCTCCTGTCCTCCAGAATAGCTACATTTTCCACTAAGCAGGAATTTATTTGTCTGTTGTGTGAAGAACATTTTCACAGTTCACAAAGACATTATTTACTTTAAATTAAGCCCTAAGATAAGACCTTGACTTGAAATGGCAACAAGACCTCAGATGTAATGTACAAAATATGTATTTTGATTTTTACAAAGGTCATTTGTGTACTTTCTGAAGCTGTTGCCATAGCCCTAGTTAAAGTTCTGGGCCAGTTGATATAATAAGCTCTTAAGGTTATATAAAAAAACTGTTACTGTAAAATATGTAATGAATCCATGTATCAGCTGATATATATATATATATATATATATATATATATATATATATATATATATATATATAGTATTGTAAGCTACCTGGCCTAACCAAAAGTAATTCCCAGTGTCACAGCAGCATCGATGTCTCTGATATTGAAGTACTGGAAATGCATTTTTCATAAAATAAAACCCTGAGAATATAAGACAGTATTCCTCAAGAGACAAACTACATTAATAACTGTCAACTGGCTAGCACAGTGTTTTGGTGATGAGAGGAAACAGCATTGCCTTTGCAATTTCAGCTTTTGTTTCTTTCTATTCCATGATGTGACACAGTTCAGTATATTCTTCCAGTACAGACAGGTGTTCTTATTGCAGCCATGGTGCAATGAGTTCTTCATTTTGCAGTAAAGAAATTAAACTTTGGTTCTTTTTGCTTACCACATATAATTACAGTATTACTTTTGCGTAAGTAATCACTGGGAATGTGACTAACAGTGTACTGATGTATTTAATACATTGTAAAATAACATGAACCAATTAGGTCATCTAAGGTTTGTTTGTGTCTTTCGGCTTTTCCCGGTTAGGGGTCGCAACAGTGGAACTCCGGTCCGCTAATGATTGGCAGTTGATTTTTACGTACCGGCTTGCCAGACCTGACGCACAACCTTCAACGAAGGTACGCCCATTCACGCATGTCTCCACGCAGAAGACGCTCTAGCTGAGAATCGAACTGGACAGTGTCTTACTGAGAGGCGACAATGCTACCGCAGCACCACCACCGCGGGTTAATTAGGTCCTCTAAAGTAGACTTGTAAAAATGAAAAAAAGTGAGGCTTTGCAAGGAGGAAAAGCTGTACTATTTTAATATTTGCTAAATTATATTTTTGCAGACAACATCCCCTATTTTTTAAAGAGATGAAAAGCAAAACAGTTCTACAAGCACCTCAGTTATGAGCAAATCTATCACATCATAAAACTGCTTGTTCTCACAAGCAGGTATGAGTTTCCATTGTATAAAGGTATGTATTTATGTCTCAGGCGTAGCAGACTACATATCAAACTAGATGTAGCTGAAGTTCAATAAATAATTTAATTATTCGTCAAAGGTTTATTTTGAAAACATCAGAAGTTATACTTTCTACATAACATTTATTTGCCTATCAGATATGATGTCTTACTTCCATTTGTCAAAGAGCACCTCTTTTTCATAAAACTCCACCGTTTACTGCTCTTTGTGGTTTGAGCTAAGGTTTAAAATTATTAAATTCTGTATATTTTGTAGCTTTCTT
This sequence comes from Protopterus annectens, assembly GCF_019279795.1. Lineage (NCBI taxonomy): Eukaryota > Metazoa > Chordata > Ceratodontiformes > Protopteridae > Protopterus > Protopterus annectens. The sequence goes on along the minus strand of NC_056741.1, from coordinate 474,845,719 downwards.
TGCAGCAAAAAGAAAGCAGATGTATTTTTGAAACATTCCCTGAACTATCTTGACAAACACACGTCAAGGACACAGCCTTCTAATGGAATAACGTTTTTATGTCAGGCATTGACAGCCACCTTAACAGAGAATGTTGGCTACATATAACTTTCACATTGCTACTTCTAATATTTCTTAAATGTGTTCACACCCTCAAAGAAATGTTGCTGTAAAGGCATGTAACATTTGATGAGGATCATTCCAGTACCAACTGCTTTAACTTCTATACCAACACAAATGGGCAAAGTGCAGACGTCATTCAATTTTCTCTGAAAAAATAGTAGCATAACTGTGTAACTATTATTCAGTTTTCTATGAAAAAAATACTAGCATCATCACTGTGTAGCAGTTACTTGTAAATAATCATCATGTACCTTAACATAATTCGTAGTTTAAGTTTGCCAAAAGTAATGCAATTACAGCAGTCAAACAACAGTATCAGAAGTTGATGAATCCAAGTAGTCTTCTCTACTATGACACAAGTTCTTTAGCTGCAGTTTCTTGTTATACAGTGCAGATTAACCCCTTTGGACAAAATGAATATGTAAATCGAGTGTCTGCTCATAATCATTAGTGAATCACTCAATCTGCTTGAAGTGCGTGGCACAATTTGTGAGGACCTACATGATGCCGTGCACATGACCTTGCAAGCTAATCTGTCTCCACTTCACAATAGTTACTCTTGTACTGCAAGTGTGACTCATTAGCAGTAGTGCATGAATAACTAAGAGTTTAACACTCCTGCCACTTTGGTGTACACTTACAGAGGGTAAGTCAGGGAGAACAGACTTACAAAAGAAGTTTAAGGATACATTGGCTTACTTATGAGATGACCTTTACACCACCTTTATGAATATATGCTTAAGAGGTAACTGTGCCTCTGAATACACAGTTTGTGTAAGTTATAGTTCATAGGTAAATTCTAGGCTATCAGTCTGCAGACTGTTGCAAGCCTAGCCAATAACCAGAGGTCAGAAGTAAACCCATTATCTTGTATTTGGAGGTAATGATGTTAACCATTATGCCAAGCATGCCCCCTTCATAGAATAAGGAGGACTCAACCTGGATTTGAACCCGAGCCCTTTTTCAACTTAGAAAAATAAGACCTGGTCTTATATTCTTTCTCCCGGCGAAATGCACATTAGGGCTTATTATCAGGGATGCCTTATTTACCCACATCGTACAACTATCTACCTTTATTCAGTTATTCATGTAGAAAAATTTACATTTATTAATGAACACAAATCAACATTTCTTCATGTACAAAAATTGACATTTATTCATGTACACAAATTGATATTTATTTCGTACTTTTCTATTATTGGACAACAGTTCTAATAACTGGTTGACAGTTGTGTGAGAATTCTACATAAACAGTGCAACAAACATTTCAACTCCAGAATATCTGCACCTTGGCTTTCACAGTTATTCAAATACAGTCATGTCATCTTCTTCTGGAACATTGTCATAAGTGTCCAACCCCTGAATTTCGGCCTGAATTTCTTGCAACTCCATTTCCTGTAGCACCATTGACCCCAGTCTGTCATGACTAGCAATAGAGCTCTCCTTAAATGAGCACTGCTTGTCCATGTAACCTGCTCATAGTGCATTGGCAATACAGCTGTCAGTGACTTTATCCCTTGAATTTTTCACCCAAGTCACGACCTCTTGCAGGCTAGGCATCACAAAGTTTCCATGCTGATTTCTCTCCATTCTATTTTCAATGTAGTCATTGAGTTCCATGCGCAAATGGTCTTTGAATGGCTTGTTTATTGCAATATCAAGAGTCTGGAGATAGGCAGTCATTCCTGCAGGAATCATTATTTGTTCTATTCTCCTCCGTGCTAGGAATTTCTTCATTTATTTAGCACGGTGAGTGCTGGCTGAATCCTAGACTAGCAGACCTCTTTCGCCACCTTGCAAAACAAGTGGCAGCATTACATCGACCCACTTCCTTATAACTGCTTGTGTGCACCAGGCTTTTTTGGTTTCAAGAATGTAAATGCCTGAAACACGTTCAGTATTATCTTTCTTGCCCTTACTAATGATCAGAGGTGGGGTTTTCTTTCCATCTAGACGAATTGCCAAATTACAGGTAACACGTGCACTCTCGTAACCAGTGGAGGGAATGTAGATTGACGAGGCACCCCTCTGATCAACTGTTGTTTGAGATCCTTGGCCCATAAACACTGCAGTTTCATCCATAGCAATCATGTTGGAGAGTTGGTATTTAGAAAAGTCAATGCCATCAACAAAGGACTTGAACGTAAGTACACGTTTAATAACTTCATTATCTTCCAGCTTGAACAGTGTTGTTGATCGTCTTAGACACAGTTCATATCGCTGAAGGAAGCCATCCAGCCAATGTTGCGATGCTTTGAATTCTTCTGGGGATATTTCTAGCTGTGGTGCTATTGCAAGGGCAAATGCTCGAATATCAGCCCTGCGCACAACCTAAGCCTTTGCTCTCCTGTTAGCATTCCACTCACAGATGATGTCTTCAAGCTCAGGAAATAATGGTTGCCAACCTGATCCACACTTACACGTCTTAGCATTTCCCTCATCGGCCTGTTGACTGAGGTTAATGTAAGCTGTTCACCATTTTCAGACCATTCGGAGATCTAACTTCTTCTCTTTACAGAAAGCCGTCAGGTTCTTTCCCCAGGAGTCCTCCACGATTCCTTTCTTGTACTCGACGGAATAGCTCTTTCTTTTTGCACTCATCTTGTCTGGGGGGGGTTAATTGAAGACTTACGCGACCGGAGTGGCAACACAAAATGGCGCCGGTTACGAAGAGAGGACATTAACACAGCTGCTCATTACCATGAGTGCATGCTTCCCGTGCGTTGTCTGTACTTTGACCGATCAAAGTACACCTGCGTGGGTTTATGGGCCAAGGATCTCAACTGTCAAGTGTGAGTGATGATTAGTGTTACAGTAAGAATTGTGGAGGACTCCCAATGAAAGAGTCTTATGACTTTCTGCAAAGAGAAGAATTTGGGTGTCCAAATAGTCAGAAAAAGGTGAACAGAGTACAATAACCTCAGTCAACGGGTGTCAATAATATTATTTTATAATGCAACATGTCCGTTGTGTGTTGTTGATGATATTAACTGGGGCTTATTTTTGGGGTAGGGCTTATATCATGAACACCCTGGAAAAACCATGCTAGGCCTTACTCTCTGGTTAGGTCTTATTTAGAAAGAAATACGGTATATATATATATATGTGTGTGTGTGTGTGTGTGTGTGTGTGTGTGTGTGTGTGTGTGTGTGTGTGTGTGTGTGTGTGTGAAATATATACAATTTAAACATACAGATTTCTAAAAAAGTACAAATTATAATATATATATATATATATATATATATATATATATATATATATATATATATATATATATATTAAATATATCAAAAGAGTACTGCTCAAAAAAAAGGAAAACACACTCCTGTATTGCATATATTTGTTTTTGCTGTGACATGGAGAATGTAAACCCCCTTTGTTGTAATATGGGCTGCCAGCTGGCTCACAAACCAGTCACACACTATCAAAGTGGGTGACTCCACATAATCTAAAAGACCTGTCATCAGCAGGATGCAACAAGAGACAGTGTTGGGCCCCCTACTGTTTGGTATATACATCTCAGAAGTTCAGGCCAAAACTAAGGGGCTGTGGCTGACCAATTCTGCGGACTGCAAACTGGTTGCAGTTATCGAATCCCCAAATGATGTTAGTATACTTCAGGATGGTCTTACACAGACCAACGACTGGTGTCTGAGTCACGATCTCAAACTAAATGCAAAGAAATGCATCATCATTCCCTTCAATAAAACCAATGTCCCTTCACACTATCAAATTCTCAACAATAAACTATGTACCTACAAAGTGGTAAGGGATCTGGGATCACAAGTAGACTGCAACCTTAACTTTGACCACCATGTGTCTACTGTAGTAAGGAAGGCCTTCTATGTAGCACACTTGATTAGCAAAGGCATTGCCTCTAGAGCAAAGGAGGTTATAATCCCTCTATACTCATCAGTAATCAGGCCCATAATTGAGTATAATGCTCATTTTGGCATTTACCACACAAAGCACTTGCAGCAATTGGAGAGACCTCAGAGGCTTCTAACAAAGAAGATCAAGGGAATCAAGCACATGCCTTACACAGACTGACTAAAGTCCTTGTCATTATACTCAGTATCATATAGATTTCTTAGGGGAGACTTATGCCTGGCTTACAGAGCAATCTCTGACCCAAACCTAATGAATTTGCTACACATCCATAAATCAAACGTGACTAGAGCTACCCATTCAAAGGACCTAAGTATGGCCTGCAATTTGAATAGGAGGTGCTGGAGGGACAGATTTGTCTCCCAGCAACTGATGCATCTTTGGAATAGACTGCCAATTCATGTGAAGCAGAGCACCTCTATGACACTGTTCAAAAATAACCAGGACAAGTGGATGGGGCACCATAAAGTCATACTGTGGATAGCACCCACAAACTTAGTCATCACTAAATACAGTCCTGGGTATTGAGTAGGCTATCTATGGTATTACATTGGGATGAAATGTCTAGGTTGAAATGACCTCCGGGTCGATAGCCTAGTAACCTCCTATGATCCTGTGATTTCTTAGGTTAACTGGTGCGACTATCACATTCATCCAGATATCTACTGTGAAATGACAAAGGATGAATTTGAGAAAATCCTTATACTGCTCCATAAATCTAAAGTGTTAAAATGTCAAAGCTTGAGTATATGTACAGCATGTTCTCTGCTTCATAAATACCTCTGTGTATGTCACATATTGTTAATCTTCTCAATATTTCATGTTAATGTCTTGGTTTCAAGATTCAAATCTCGAGAAGATGATGTCTTTGTGAAATCAGAGATCCTTAATGTTCATATTATCATGGTATAATACCACAAAATTGAGAAATTATTACACATAGACATTTTTCCCTTTTTTTTCAGCTTCATCCTTTGCTCAAATCCTGACATGCATGTTGATAACTGTCAGCAGTCCTCTCAAGGCAAAAACTCAAAATTTTGATTTGGGATGCTGTTGGTATCTCAAAAGACACTGGCACCGGTATTCTTCTGCCAGCACTCTGGACAGTGCTGAGTGAAGGAAATACAGCTGTTATGGACCTTTTTCTGGGGCTCAAAGTATTAGTGCAGTCAATTTGAAACACCAGCAGAGGTAAAGCAGGGTTCAAATCCAGACTACAGATAATTTTGCTGAGGGGGACAGAATAACTATGGTACCAGACTTTTTATTAGAAATTTAACATGAAGTACAACCATCAATTAGGAAAATGAAATTTGCAACACATCTCTTTGTAATGATTGCTAAATAAGTCAACTGTAATCTGTGTGGAGTATGTTAAGCATAGCAACGATTGCAGTTAATTTAAAATACACTTGCAGATTTATGATCTGCATGATAGTTTTTGGGGAAAAAAGCATGACTTGACACTAATACCAGTAGAATATGTCATGTAAAGTATGCATGGCAGCTTTCTCAACATCTTTTACTCAGCTCATTCAAATCAATGCATAGGAAATTGATTTACAGGAATAAATACTGTCATCTACATGTAACTCTAGTAACATAAATGAAAGTCAAACACATAGAGGCTTGATATAATTAGATCCCCATTCATGTTGAAATTATTACATTTCCACATTCAAGCTGAGAATGTTAGATGTTCATTATATTGATAACTGCTGCATTAGCCTTAGCTGTATGGGATATGTCTTGTCAAGGTTATAACAGCTGGCCATTTTCCAAAACTTCAGGGCACATTCCACGCTCCCAAACTGTGTGGCAGCTTGAGCTGAGCTTACTAAGAGAAAAGTTTGGCTCCAAGCCCTTCAGAACTTTACTGCCACCAAAAATTACACTCCTCTAAGGCTTTTGAAGATCAGTGGTGGGCTTGTGCTATTCCTTTGCTGAGCAGATTAATTCCTTTTGGGAGGGAACTTCCATTCAATAGTTTTTATTTATTATTAATACTTTCTTCTTCAGGAAACTTATTTTACATATAGGCTGCTGTGTTTTAATGGACTGTTTTGAAATGCTACTGTACTTTTAAATGGGAGCACTCTTTCTTCCTGTCAGTTTAAAAGTTGCTTAAAGTAACTGAAAGCCATTTTTTCTTGCATTGTGTTTATTTTACTCTGTGGAGCTAGCAAAGTGTTTTAAAGTGCTTTTTGTGTTTGTCTGTGAAAAAATTTACTTTTTAAAGACTTTTAGTTTTTACTGCCATTTGCTGCTTGATTTCCCTGGGAAAGAGGCAGCATTTTTAACATGACCATGGCATAATCTGTTTGTCCAACAGTCAGTCATTCTTTCAGTCACAAAACGAAAAAGTTAAGCAAACAGCCTTTGCCATTATAGCAGGCTGGCCATTTGCCTCAAACTTACGTATCTCTGCTGTGGCCATTAGTTGTACCTCAGACCACTCATCTTTTACCCAAGATCCCTCTGGTGTAACACCTATAGCCACTATAGACCAGAGGTTGGCCTCATCCTCTATGGCTGATGGGGTCATCTCAGTAGGCAAGGGAGAGCCAGTCTTGTCAGTCTTTGGGGAGACAGATATGGTTTCCCTGTTTTGTCAGAATGTTGTCCCCATCTCTGTGGAAACTGCTGTTACCATTAATAACACTGTTGGTCCCATTTTTCCTGTCAAAAAGAAACAGAAAACTAAGCATGTATCTACACCTCCTCCAATTTCATTAGACAGACATAGTTTACTGGGTTTGGCCCAGGTTTTAATTCAGGCTGTTGATCTTTCTTATAAAGTTGCTTTTGGTAAAAGAAAGAGAGATACCTTGTTTCTAGAAGAGATTCAAGATTATGAATCTGAATAGTAGGATGAAAGGACAGATACAGGGTTTTCTTTTCATATTATATATATATATATATATATATATATATATATATATATATATGCACACACACACATATATATATATATATATATATATATATATATATGCACACACACACACATATATATATATATATATATATATATATATATATATATATATATATATATATCTATATATATATATAGATATATATATATATATGGGTTCACTATAGAATCTCAAAGCACTGAAATCCCGAATTTCAGTATTTTGAAATTCTATAGCCGAAAGCTTTAAATCCCGAAACCCCAGAACCGCAAAATTTAAAATCACGAACCTACACTACAAATATACCACACACATACACATAAACACAATGTCCCCCCACAATCAAACATACAATCCTAACCTGTGCCCCCCACACCCCCCTACTTATATATACTAACTCCGAGATCGCACAATCACACACACAATGGTAACTCACTCCCACACATTTCATAGCCCCTTGCACACACACATCACAGCTACAACACACACTACCATACACTAAAGCCCCTAACCAACAAACTTACACATATATACTTACCTGAACTTACACCTATCCATTCACACACCGCAAAACCAAAAGCGCTATTTCAAAATCTCCGAACTTCGGGATTTTGAATTTCGCGCTTCTGGGGTTTCGCGATTTAAAGCTTTCGGCTATAGAATTTCGAAATACTGAAATTTGGGATTTCAATATTTCGAGATTCTTTAGTGAACCCATACATATATCTATATATGGGTCTACTTCACTTACCCGACATCCCACATAACCGACATGCAAAACACTGAGCCAACAACACAATTTTACAACACCAAAATCACACATACTCTATACACACAATACCGACACTTCAAAACCCCAACACACCTCCATAAAGCATACACACAACAACACACACAAACAACATCAACATAAAACTACCAAGTTCCCCTCACTCGCACCTACCCACCATCTACACTAAACTAAACTCTTACCACTAAAATGAAACATACACTAGAAATAAAAAATCTAAAACACTTACCTTCACATACCCCCCCCCGTAACTTAAATATACCAACTCCGAGATTGCACTACCACATCCACAAGAGCAGATTTCCTGTTCCGTTCAAGTTGGACTGTCGACCATTCAGAAGTTGGCATTCTGACATGTTGGTCATCTGACACGTCGATCTTTTCAGCTTGCTGTTTGTGTGTCGGTCTACTGAGATTTCAGTAATCTCAAGTAGACCCATTTATATGCGTTCATGTAGAAAAGATCTTAGCTCTCTAAGTTCTATTTATATAGAAAGTTAAATACAGCCATTTTTTTCCTCAGTGTGCATGTGTGTTTTTGCAGTTTCCATGGCTGATGGTCAGGGCTTCAAAAAGTGTATGACGTGTGGGCATAAGCTGCTTTCCCAGGACTCACACTCCCTCTGCATCTACTTTTTAGTGGTGGCTCATTTGGATACAGCATGTCAGGCCTGTGAATCATTCAGCACAACAGCCTTGCAAAAAAGATGAGAGAAACTAATTGTTAAGGGACTTCTTCCTCCCCAGACAGGGTCTACTGCCCCTTCTTCCTCATCCACCACCTCTTCAAGAAACAAGAACAAGAAGTCAAGCAAAGGCAGATAATGATAAGGACTCCAGAACAGAGAAAACTAAAGATAAGTACACAGGGAACTCTGTGAAGTCCCGTAAAAGGTTACCAGATCCATCTTTTTCTTCAGAATCAGATCTAAATTACATAGACTATCAGAGCCAACTGTCTGTCAGCACTGAACATCTCCTCCTCAGTCCTGGTTTTCATTGGAGCCAGTCAGTTTCAGTTTTACAATAAAAGAGATAGTCCCAACCACCATTGCTGGCATCATTATCCCAGTCCTTGAAAAGATTAACAGAACAGGACAGAGTAATGAGAAAATTTCTCAGATCTCAGATACAGCTTAGGATTCTATTGGTATCATCCTCTGGGAATGCACCAAGTGTTGGTCTCTCTAACCTTCCTCTAATTTCCTGTCAGGAACCAGTTCACCCATAGGCACCAGTAGTTTTCGGCCTGATCTATCCTGGAGCACCTTTGCTGGAGCCAGTAGTTCAGATGATTTTTGACTTCAACGGGTTTCTACCTCTTTTGGGTCTAACCTGTTGGACCCAGAGGAGTCTTGGAGACAAAGTTTTAGTGTCGAGGCTCGGAAAGATTTGGAGCTGCTTTTCCCCCTTGGTGCTTTGACACTAGAGAGCATGGCACTGAGATCAGCCTCTGAGTCAAGACCCATTGGTTCTGAAGTTTCCCTTATGTCCGAGGACAGGAGGAACCTATGGAGCTAAGGCTATCTGCCAGGTCCTTTTGAAAGAAGAGGTGCTGTCTTCAAGATCAGTGCCATCCAAATGCTGGCTGGAATCAGCTTCTGTTTCTCATACATCTGCCAGACAAAGACAATCAGTTCCACAGGTTTCCCAGGTAACTGCTATATAAGCTGCCAGTCTGATTCTGAACCCTCTGATCCACCCCTTCAGATGGTTCTTAGAAAACAGACATGCAAACAGAAGCACTTAGACTCTTCAGCAGAGTCTGTCACTGAAGACACTGACTTGGATGAAGGCAAAGACCCCCCAAGATCCTCCTCTGAAGACTTCACCTTTGGCAAAATTCTGGAATTGATGAATTGAACAGAGGGGTGGATTTTCTAAGTTAGTCCTTCTCCTGACATGTCAGTGTTCCTGGAAGCCTCTAGGTCCATCTCAATTTCTTCCTAGGTGGTAGTGCCTGTTGATCCACTCATTGATCTGATGGCTCAACAGACAAGTAAGGACCCTATTGTGGTAGACTCTATCCCCAAAAAGCCAGATAGGATTCCCTCCGCTCCTATAGACAGGAAATATTATAACAAAGATCCTCCAGTTGACACGATGGTTGTGGTGACAGCCACAAAGAAGGAACTGTCTGAAGAGAGTTTGTGGTCCATTCTCCTAATAGGGAGTCTAGGGTGGTGGACCAATTTGGGAAATGGAAGTATGCTTCAGTGACCTTTGTTCTCAGGGTGCTGAATTATTTGGCTCATCAGATTTCAGAGAGACTTGTCGAAGGAAATACCCAGGCTTCTTTCAGGTGTTCTGCCAGTGGATGTCCAGTAGACAGTGGACTTCCAGCTGCCACCCTCCAATCTACCTCCAATGTGCCATGCTTCTGCTCTTGAACGCAGCTGATGGTGCAGCTAGGGCAGCAGGCATCAGCATCTCCATTCACCATCATGCCTGAATGCACCTTTGGGACTTAGCAGAAAGCTTCAGAACATCCCTTAACAACATCCCCTTTAATGGATCCACTCTGTTTGGACTAAAGTAAAAGAGATGCTCACTAAGAGTCCACAAGATGGAAAGACTCTCTCTGCTTTAGGCATCCACTTCACTATGCCCGAGAGATCCTACTCTAGGAATCAGTGGGCTGGGGAGAGGATGTGGTTCAGTAAGTCACAGAATCCTTACCAGAGAATCCTGGTGCTACACCCCTTCATCACAGAGGAGAAGGTAACAATAATGGACATCGCCCTAAAGGCTTAGGTGGACCACATAACCAGGGATTTCACTGGCCATTCTCCCAAAGCCTTTTCAGATTCCCTGAAGGGTTGCCTGAGTGCTGCATTCTGGAGACAGTCAGGAGACGCTTGTCTCTGCACTTACAAGCCTGGCAAAGCATAACCACAGATTCATGCTAAATATAATCTCCAGAGGATATTCTATATACCATTTTCCTTCCCCCATCAAATGTACGAAAGTTCCCGACATTCCACCCAGTCAATGGGAATTTGTGACAGCAGAAGTGTCTAAGCTGCTAGAAAAAAGAGTCATCCAACCAGCCCTCCTCCCCACAGACCAGATACAGTGTACTCATGGTTCTTTTTAGTACCCAAGGAAACAGAGAATCTCAGACCCATTCTAGATCTGAGTCATTTGAATCAATATATCAAGCAGACAAAATTCTGGAAGGTCACATTCCAGTCCATTTTGCCTTTACTGAGGAAGGAAAATTGGATGTGCTCAGTAGATCTGAAGGACACACACTGTCATATGAAGATAGAGAAGCATTCAAGGAGGTTTGTCCATTTCTGGCTGGGAGACAGTCATTATCAATTCAAAGTCCTGCCTTTTGGGCACACCATAGCCCTCTGGGTGCCCACCAAAGTTATTGCAGTGGTACCAGAACATCTGTGCATACTAGGGATCCAGGTTTTCACATATATCAACAATTGGCTTCTTACTGCTACTTACAACAAACCCTTATTGCACCACCAGGACCTTGTTCTTCAATTGATGCAGGATCTGGGCATCACAGTCAAAAGCCAGCTTTTGCCATCTCAACAGATTGAACTTATTGGATGCCACCTGAACATGACCTTACAGATTGCCTGTCTTCCAAAGTCCAGGGTTCTTTCTCCCTGTCTCACTGCATAGACTTTAGTGATACAATGGTTCCAAAGGGTCTTTCCACTCCATGCCAAAATAAGACTGACTCAGGTTTTCAGGCAACACATATCTTGGTGGATAACATCTTCGGTGCTAAATGGACAATCATTCTGGACAGATCTCCCAGTAACAGTAGTGACAATGGACACTTCCCTTTGGGGCGGGCATTTTGAAGGGAACATAGTCCAGGGCATCAGTGTTCTGGAGATGAGACTAGTCCTCCTTGTGCTGCAGGACTTTCAGGACAGTCTCCCTACAGCTATGATTTAGGTATGGACAGACAATATGCCGATATTCTAATACATCAACAAATGGTGAGGATTCTGTTCCTACTACTTATGCTGCAAGGCCAACTAAGCCTGGCAATCGGCAATGTCTTCACACTGCTTTCTAATAACAATGCATATCCTGGGGTCATCTAATGCTCTGATGAACAATCTAAGCAGATCTATCCTAATGCCGCATTACTGGTCCCTCAATCAAACAGTGACAAACTTGATCTTCAGTCGCTAGGGCCAACCTTGCTGTGATCTCTTTGCAGCCCATCTAAACTACAAGTGCTGCAGTTATTTTGCCCTGATCTCTCCAGAGGAACAGTTACCGAGGGATACTCTGATCCACAATTGGCCCCCAGGTCTCCTTTATGCTTTCCCCCCATTGCTCTAATGAACAGGTTTATAGAGAAAGCAAGAATGTGCAAGGCCAAGATGATCCTTATTGCCTCTTTATGGCCTTGGCAGACATGGTTTTCATTCCCATGGCCTCTTCTAGTGCATCCTCCATGGAAACTGGATCAGTATCCAAATCAATAGTCAATAGACTTACTCATCCAGACCAGAAAGCTATGAAATTAACCACTTGGTTCCTTCAATTCTAACTTTAACCAGAGATGCAAGGCTTTCCTCATTGGTTGTTCAGATCTTATCAGCATCTCAAAAGCATGCCACTACCAAAACGTACCATAGCAAATGGAAAAGTTGTTCTGTTTGGGCATCATCTAAAGGTCTAGACCCCTTTTCAGCTCCTATTCCCTCCATTCTGGAGTTTTTATCAGACTTTTTCACAATGGGTCTAGTTATTCAACTATCAAAGTTGAGTTGGTAGCCATCTCTAGTTTTCATACAGGCCAAAACAACTCTTCTGTAGCATCCTTGAAAATTTATATAGCTTTCCTAAGGGGAAGTTTTCTATTCTGACCCCCAATCAGAGATTACAAGCATTGAAACAGCCACCATTTGAGCCAGGAGCATCAGTAGATTTAAAATTCCTATCTTGGAAAACAATTTTTCTGGTGGCTGTCACACCAGCTAAGTGCATATCAAAGATGCAAGCACTATCCTACAAACCTCCATATTTGTTTTTTCGGAAGGATAGGGTTTCACTGAGAACTAATGTGCCTTCCTTCCTAAGGTGCCATCTGAAGCTAATCTAAATCAGGCAATAAATCTACCAGTCTTCTTTCCATGATTTTCTAATAAAGGCAAAATCACACTCCATGTGCTGGACATCCATCGCTATGTCATATTTAATCTTCATAAAACTAGGCCTTTCAGAAAGTCTGATCAACTATTCATCGCATTCTCCAAACAAAAATTGGGCAGGGCAGTGTCTATGGCTACTCTGTATCAATGGTTATCTGATTGTATTACATTTCTGTACAATGAAAAGGGTTTATCCTTACAATCTAAGCCTAAGGGTCATTCTACAAGGGTGGTGGCCACTTCTACAGCCTTTGCCAGAAGACGTCCTATTGCTGATATCTGTGCAGCTGTTACTTGGTCAACAGTTCAAACATTTCTGTCACATTATAAACTGGATAAACAATCTAGGTCTCTCTCATCCTTTGGCTCCACTATTCTTAGGAATGTCCTTCCTTGATACCACTTGGGACTATAGGCTTGGGAATCTGTCCCAAAGCTGAATCACATGAAAATAGATAACATTGGATACGAAAGTTATGTACTTACGATAACAATAGATCCTTCTTGTAGGAGTTTTTACAAAATAAAATAAACAGTACACACTCCTGCCGAAGGTGGCTCACAAACAACAAAAATCAAGGCTTAAAAACAAGATGTGAGCACACCAACAAAGCTGAGAAAAAGCCAAAAAAGTCCTAAAACACTTCTTTATTACGAAAGAATGAGCGCTTTTGTGGGGTTACCGCAAAGCATGTACTTTTATAGTCAGAGAACAAGTGTTTATTCACCCTATTACTAGGAGACAATTTGTCCCTAGGTTGTCTGCCACATGCAATAGTAATTATGTGGTCTATTTAGCAACTTGCACCTAGTGCCAAAATTTTTATGTGGGCAAGATGATCCATAAGTTTAAGGAAAGGATTTTGGAACATGTTGGAAATATCAGAAACAAAGTCCTTACAAATGCATTGGCAGTACATATGGCTAAAACAGGGCATAATGTTTTCCATTTGAGTTTTACAACTGGTTAAACCTGGTATGAGAAGAGGTAATGTGAATAATTACTTGGAGAATTTGGAAGTGAAATGGATTATAGCCCTGCAAGCACATAAAGTTCCAGGGCTTAATGCTAGTATTCCTTTAATGCCAGCTTTAATTATTAGAAGGTGAACTTGATTTTTTAATTATATGTGATTTTAACTTGTATAAGTGTTTTACTTTGAGTTGCTTTTTATATGGATCTGATGAAGCGGTAACCCAGCGAAAGCGCTCATCCTTTTGTAATAAAGAAGTGTTTTAGGACTTTTTTGACTTTTTCTCAGCTTTGTTGGTGTGCTCATATCTTGTTTTTAAGTCTTGTAGGAGTTTTTCCCAGTTCAACATCCCTCCCACCTGCTCCCTGCCAAATTGCCACAGATAAGACTCCAAAGACTGGTCAACTTTTGACATTCCCTGTCAGTAAGCAGTCATCACTGCCACTGTTTTATAACCATGTCATGGCTTTTTTCATACTATTTAGAAATTAACCAGATTAATAGTTATTTCACTAGCGTGAAGTTACTTGCTTGTGCTTTGGTATATTATTTTATCAGGGGGCAAACTGGATGTGAGGTAGTAGGGTGGAGACCAGGGGATTATGGGTAGGGGAGGAGTCAGAGCCCTGGAACCAAAGAGCTTCAAGTTCAGTGCTGAGGTTGGATACAGTTGGATCTGACAACCCATAGCTGAACCAGACAAAAATCAGACAACATGGATCTATCATTATGGTAAGTACATAACTTTTGTTTTTCTTCTTGTGAGGAAAAATCTGCTTTAAATACTTTAACATTTGTTGTTCAAGTCACTGCTCATTGTTTACAGTGTGTATATGACTCTGTTGATACTTCTTTGAGGGCTTTGGCCACTGGTACTGTTTTGAGGAGGTTTGCATTGCTGCATTCTCAAAACCTCCCAGATGATGCTAAAAATGAAATTTTCCAATTCTTCTTTGAATAGAGAGTCAGACCTTGGTTATTAAGAGGGGATAACTCAGGATTTTGGGTGTCATTGCTTTCATGACTCTCATGATACCCCTGGCAAGACTCCACATGGGAAAGATACAGTTGTATTTGAATTATCTTTGGACTCATCATCAACACCCCTTGTCTTTTCAGATCCCAGTGCTGGGGTTTGTCAGTAAGGAAATCAGTTGGTGGAGACAACAGATGTCTCTAAATCCAGGTCTCTCCTTCTCCCTCCTTGTTCCAAAGCAGTCAGTCATCACAGATGTTTCTGACTTTGCTTAGGGAGCAGTCTCAAGAGGGATAAAAGTGCAAGGTGTATGGGACACCAAGAATGGATGCAAGCACATAAATATAAAAGAGATACTTGCCATGATCAAGGTACTCAACTCCCTGAATCATTTTTGTTCCTTGGGACCTCTTCAAGTTGTTACAGACAATGTCACAATCATGTGGTACATCAACAGCAAGGTGGAACCAGATCACACCTCCTCTGCAGACAAGCCATTTTAGCTTGGGATATAGCTTCACAACACAATCTCACTCTACAGACATCCTACATTCCGTCATAGCAAAATTGTGTGACAGACAAGCTGAACAAGATGAGGACAGACCTTCATGAATGGAAACTAGATCGGTAGATCTTGCAAGATTTTATACATCTATGGGGAGTTCCTCAAGTAACCCTCTTTGCCTCTTCTCTGAACAATCAGCTGGCAAGATCCTGCTCCAGGACTCTATGCAAGAACTGGAAGACAGATGCATTTTGTTTTCCTTGGGCAAGAATGTTCTTGTATGCTTTTCCACCCTTTCCACTAATATGCAGGGTAGTTCTGAAGATTCAGTAAGAATCCCTCATGATCATTGTGGCGATTCCCTTCTGGCCCAGGCAACCATGGTTCTTCCTTCTCTTGGGAATCGACAGGGGCAATTACCATAAGCTTCCTCACAGACTGGATCTACTTACACAAGAACAGGGATGTTTGATACATCCCAACACCAATCAACTTCATTTGAGTGCCTGGATGATAGTGTCTTAATTCCCTTTAGGCATCTGTTTACTGAGGATTTGCAACAGTTACTAATTGAAGCAAGAAAGCCTGCTACTAGAAGAACATATGTTAGTGAATGGAAAAGGTTTTCTAGTTGGTGCCAACAACATAATCTACAACCATTCAGGGCTAGTTGTTCTCTGGTTTTACAATGTTTATGTGAGTTACTATCCTGTGGTCTTTCTTATTCCTCTGTCAGTGTTCATTTATCAGACATTTCAGCATATCTACCCATAGATCCTCCTCTTTCAATGTATTCTTATGTCAAAATGTTTTAGAAAGGGGGTTTCATAAGAACCCTCCAAGTAAACCTATGATCCCTCCTTGGGATCTTAATTCTGTGTTACAGAAGCTAACACTTATTCCAGTTGAACAAGCTAACCTGGCTGACTTGAGGTTCTTAACATGGAAAACAGTTTTACTGATTGTTCTGACCTCTGCAAGAAGGCTATCTGAGTTGGAAGCTCCTATGGTTTCTTTTTATGCCTGATGTGGTATCAGAGTTTACTTTAAGCCAAGCTATCCATCTCCCCATTTTCTTTCCTGAACTTAAAAATGAGGGAGAAAGGATACTCCATACTTTGGATGTCCATATACAACTCCGGTACTGTCTTGACAGAACTAAAGCTTTCACATCTTTGAATCAGTTATTCATTTCTTGTGAAGGTAAAAAAGTGATAACCTGTATCAAAACAGAATATTTCAAAATTATTGTCTAAGGCTATTACCTTTTTTTGAACTCACCTCAACAAAACTCTTTCGAGTAGGGTCAAGACCCACTCTACTAGGGCTTTGGCTTCATCTGTGGTGTTTTGGAAATAGCTGGATTCTAGAAATATTTAGAAGCTGCAACTTGGTCCTCCGTACATACTTATACAAAGCAATATAAGATTGATTACTTTTGTAATTCTATATCAGGCTTTGCAAGGACCATTCTCTAGGGACTCCTGGACTCTTCACTTTCCACCTCCCAAACATAGTATGCTAGGGTAATTTACCCATACAGCGAAGTCTAGTTCAGCAGTGATCAATATGATGAGCATAGTACAGTTAGTTGTGTAAGTGAACTTACCATAACAGAAGATGTTCAAATGATCACTGCTACAGTAGCCGCTCCCTCCATCCCCCTTGTTTTTTGATATATTGTTTACACCAGGGTGTGGTTTATTTTTTTGTTTTCTTCCTAGCATTGTCTTTTCAGGGCTCAGCTTCCTTTTCTGGGTTGGCAAGAAAGGCTTGGTGCCCAAACTTGTGTTTTAGTCAGCTCAGCTCGAGCTGCCAGACAGTTTAGGCATGTGGAAGGTGCCCTGAAGCTTATGAAGCTGGATGGCTGTTATATACTTGGCAGGATATAACCCACATAGTTAAGGCTGCTGCAACAGTGATCATTTGAACATCTACTGTTATGGTAAGTTTACTTAGACAACTGTACCTTCTCCTGTGCCATTAACAGTTAATAAACAGAAATTAGCAGTTTTGCCTTTTTTTAGTCATGGGTTCAATTCCCAGATGCTATCAGTCAGTGTTTGTAAAATGTCCCACTAACCTATTATATCCCAGTTTGTATCATTTTATCTCTTCCCAACACTGATTATTACCAACATCATAGCTTATGTCATAGATTATGTCATGTCATATCAGTGTATCATGAGTGTATGCATGATTACCATCCACCATAATAGAGAACATGGCCAAATCTGACAATATATCCATTGAAAGGTAATTCAGATAACATCATCAAAAAGCATTTGAGGATTTCACAGTGAAACATGTGTAAATACACCGGAACATCACATGTGGCCAAGTCTCACTGCCATATGTCACATTTGCAGTGAAACTGGAAGTGAACATACCCAATTTTTGTGCCAGGCCCATTTGTTTGTTTTCTGTTATGCAAATGCATTTGGCAAGGTTCCTGACACTACTCATAGGCTGTTACACTTGAAATCAGAGTTGAGTGCCAATTCACTAACATATTTCTGGATATCAGAAGACATGATAGGTGAAGATGAGCATGGTGCGCAATTTAGAGCCCAAAGGTGATGTCAAGAAGTGTCCTGGATATTTGTGGCCCTCCTTCTAAGGAGCTACAGCTGTAGGCTTCTGTAGGAGGTCTATACCAGGTCTGAGTACAGTGCTGAGGGTTAGAATGGCTTGGTCAAGACTGTCACCAGTGCGACTGGCATTCCACACACTGAACAATGTCATCACCATTATAGTGACATAAACAGGAGCTAGCAGGAGCTCCTGAGATGATGGGAAGCAAAATTTAGACTGCTGACACCCCTGAATTGTGTAAGTATCACTAGCTAATACAACTCCATGGACTGGCCAGACAATACACATTTTCATTAGGCTTCTTTTTTCTGTTTTCTGCTCTATACAACTGCTGAAGACATAGAAATAGGGAGGTGCATCAAGAATAATTGGCATGCCTCAGATCATAATACATCTGAAATTTAGTTAATATTTACCATATTTCAGGGCTTCAGCCCCTATGAACTTGAGGGACACACAAGTGAATAGGCATACTTTACCTATATATCAAGCATCTGTGCCTGCTCCAACAGCTTTTGATCATTGCATTAGACAGTGTGTAAATCAACTTACCTCTGCATGGATTCAATTCCAAGCAGCAGCAAATAGCTTTTATTACAGAATACTATATAAAATCTATTTTATGCAATCATTAACTAATATTTCATTTTCCACTACAAGGTTAAATTGACATTTAGACCAGCTACTTCACAGGCAGGGACTAAAGGTGTTGGTGTCTCTGTTTACATCAAAAATAAATACACTTCAAGGCTGGTCAAATAGGACAATGCACTTGAGCTGCTCCATGTTCAAATCACCTTAGATAAAATCCAATACCACTTCCTTGCAAGCTATAGGTCTCCCTCTATGACCCAGGAAACCCATACCATGTATTTAAACTTATTAGAAACACTAACCATCCAACCCAATACCATATTCATGGGAGACTTTAATTACCCCACTATTAACTGGCAATCCTATATGACATCAAACGTACATGCACAGAGATTCCTGGATTTCGTAAACGCAAACTCCCTGGATGAGATAGTCAATACACCAACCAGGGATGCAACCATACTGGATCTGGTCCTCACTAATATGGGAGAGTGCTGCACACCCCCCTACTGTAATGCCTTCCCTGGTAAGGTCAGACCACAAAATGGTCTCCTCTGAAGTAAAAATAAAACCTGGACCCCCAGCTCAACCGGGAATATTCAGGAACTATTCTAAGGCTAACCTCCTGCTATTAAGTCAGAACCTGGCAAAATTTCAAGCCCCTATAACCCTGAGAACACTTCTGCCTATGCAGAACAGTTCACAGAAACCCTGTACAACCATGTTAATAGCTGCATAGAGGCAGCTGTACCCACCAGGAAGAAGTTACAGAACTAACTAAAAAAAACAAGCCACTCTGGTGGAATCACAAAATCAATCAGATGTATAACAGGAGGAAGAAAATCATGGCAAAAATTTAGGAGGTGCATCACCCAGAAGGATAAAAGCACTCTCATCAAACTAACAAACAACTCAGAGGACAAATAAAGTCTACCAAAGCCAAATTTGAGGTAAATTTGGCCTCCCAGGCCAAGGACAGACAACCACAAAGCTTTCTTTAGGTATGTCCACAACCTCAAAGGCAATACACAATTTTGTGCAGAGCACATTTTAAATGGAGGCACCTATACTGAGCTAAAAGATATAGCAAACCTCCTGGCTGATAAATTCAGCTCCAACTTTATTCCTCTTTCCCCCTCAACATTCCCTTAGAAAATATCATCAAATATAACTCCCCCTACTACCACTATGGAACAGGTCCTTAGTGCTCTCTCTAAGAGCAAGAACACTGCATCAATGGGCCCAAACAATATCCCAGGATGCCTTCTAAATAGCATGAAACATGACCTATCAGGGTATCTGGAATTATTATTTAACTGTAGCCTCCAAACAGGCTTCATGCCTCATGAATGGAGAAAGGCAACAGTCATCTCTCTGCACAAAGGTGGGCCATCTACAGACCCATAAGTCTCTCTAGTCTTATATGTAAAGCCATGGAAAGAATTATCATGGAGCTGATCAATAGAGATATACTAAACACCCAGACACTGAACCCAACCCAGTTTGGTTTCACCAAGGGCAGATCATGCCTACTCAACCTGGTGGATTTCTTTGAGAAGGTCACCAAAGCAATGGATGAGGGCAAAATCATTCACACTGCCTACCTTGACCTGGCCAAGGCATTTGACACAATACCCATCTCGGGCATTGTTGACAAACTTAAGAGATTAGGTATAAACCCATATGTCACCCAGTGGATAGCCAACTGGCTCAAAGACAGGACCCAGGAAGTCAGAATTGGGGAGTCCACCTCTACAAAGAGGCCAGTCACAAGTGGAGTTTCTCAGGGGTCAGTCCTTGGACCGCTCCTTTTTGGCATTTACTTCTCAAAAGTCAAGGCCAATGTCAGTGGTCTCTGGCTGACTGATTGCAAATTAGGAGCTGTCATTGAATCTCACACTGACACAAATGTTCTCCAGGAGGGGTTGACACAGACAAATGACTGGTGTCAGAATCATGGACTAAAACAAAATGCTAGTATCCTTTGGCAAGTCATCCATCCCTGGTAACTATCATATTGACAACATACCCCTTAGAGTTGACCCAATAGCCAGGGTCTTAGGGACACACATAGATAGTAATCTAGCCTTTGATTATCACGTGTCTACAGTGGCGAGGAAATCATTCTATGTTGTGCATCCTATAAACAAAGGTATGGCATCTAAGTCCGAGGAAGTCATTGTTCCACTGTATTCGGCATTCATCAGACCTATCATTGAGTACAGTGCACCCTTTGTTATGTACCTAACCAGGCATATCCAACAACTGGAATGTCCACAAAGGTTCCTCACTAAAAGAATACTGGGCATAAGTAATATGTCCTATGCAGACCACCTCAAGGCCATATCCCTGTATCCTACAGGCTTTTGAGGGGAGATCTATGCCTGGTATACAGGGCATTGTCACACCCCACTCTGATGGGCCTTCTGCATATCCACAAAACAAACAGTAGCAGAATTTCCCATTCTAAAGACTTATCCTTGCCTGTGATATAAATAGGACCTACTGGAGAGATAGGTATGTATCCTAGAGTCTACCCCGTATATGGAATAGGCTCCCCATTTATGTGAAGCAGAATTCCTCCCTAACCCAATTCAAGTGCAACTTGGGCAATAGTATGGGAAACTGGAAATTCATTCCTGGTTTGGTACCTATGTCTCCAATACAAACAGGTAACCTGTAAATGATTCATCTCCCAGGACCATGCTTACACTTATCAAGGATATCAGAACTTGTCAGAGATTTGGTATGCATGGCTAGGCTTAAAAAGGCCCTTGTTGTCATTAGCCTAGTAAACACCTATGAACCTATAAATGGATGTCTTTACTTGAAATGCATATACAATATCATGTATGCCACAGTCACCTAACTGTTTGCTAGCATGTATAACAGCAGTGAGACAGATGTATTATATGACACATTTATGATTTCATGTCATATCTGGATGTGCCAAAGTTTACCATATGTACATGTCAATTCAGTTATATTTTGAAATATTAAAATGATATAAAATCAATGTTATTATTATATGTTTTCTTCCCCAACCTTATATCTCTCTTTTTTTTTGTGGGAACATTGCTACTGCAACACAAATGACCATCAGCATGGAGAGCTAGAAGAACCACTGAGGATTGGAATGCCATACCTCCACAGGTGGCTGCTGCAGCACCACCACAGGCAAATTCAGTCTCATAGCTGTAGTAAGACTTCTTCTGTGGCAAGTGCAATTGATACAATATCCTGTAGTTTGTTTAATTAGATAGGTGTTTGAAACCAGCAATGACCAAGTAGTATGAATTTATGTGAGTCTAGTGCTAGGGATGAATGATGTCCACCAAAGTTCTAAAGTGTACAATTACAGTGGCAGAGAGCTTGTGTATTATTTTCAGTCCCTTTTAGCCCAAAACAACTGCTTTGCACCACAATGATGATTTCATGCCTTCAAAAATGTTCTGTCTCACAGCTGTGGTAAGATTTAATCTATGGCACATGCAATTAATACACTCTTATGTAGATTGCAGACCTACATAGGTAGCTGTTCAAATCCAGCAAAGGACAATATAATTTGAGCATAGTGACATGAAACAGTGACACATACAGCATTGCATACAATTATTTCCAACACTTTTAGGCGTAGACAAAGGAATTTCAATACACTGAGGATTTTTGACATTCAAATAGATGTTATGTGATTCTTATGGTGAGAGTACTCCTGTGGTGCATGTAATTAATATTGAGTTCTATAGAATGTGTAGTCAGATAGGCACTGGTTCAAATCTGGGAATGTATATGTACAAAACAATATTGACAAACAAGAGTGGCTTACCTAACAGTAATATGGCTATAGCACACTTTTGTGAACAGTAACATTGCTAAATCCTTTTGATCCTTCAGAATAATTTGTTTTGCATACATAACCATCAAAAGCCTTTCTTTTTTTAATTCTCTCTAGTAGCCTTATCTGGTTATGCCCTCACTGTCATAGCCTTGGTGTCTGAGTGCCAGCTTGAGTGCTACCTATCAAAAGTGCACTCCCACTGAACATATATACTGCTCTTGTTTTCTGAAGTGCATAGGGCAGCAGTTTGAGAACAGAGTACATAAAGCCTGGTACAACTGATGTGCACTACCTGCAGTACAAGCAATATCCCCAAATGTATCTGGTTTCCTTGCCAGCTGTTACCTCACCTCTCCACTTTAACATAATTTTACATGTATCACATTTACTTCCTTTATTACACCGTGGCTGTGTCTCTCTCTCACCTTCTTTTGTAAACATTTCCTTTTTATTACGTATTCAACTGCGGTACCACCTTTATCATTCTTATAAGAAAAGCGCAGTCCGGGTCTGAACTGTCTGCAAACAGCTAAAGTTAACTTTGAGTATGTGTCTGCCTGTTTGAGCCAGTATTCATTTTCCCCTGGAAAGCAGTCTGCTTTGGCTTGTAAGCAGCCCCCCCCCCCCCACACACACACACTCATCTTCCACTTTCTCTCTTATTCCCTTCTGTTAGCAAATAGTATCCATAACTGATCAATACTGTGTGTTTGTTAATTTAAACTGAGACCACAGTAGCCTACTGATACAAGGTTATCCTGTTTTTTCATCTGAGAAATGGTTAAGAAATGACTTACAGTTTCAGAGCAGTCCTTGGTCAATTCTGGTTGTTTCTTAAACACAAACTTGTCTTTGCTTTGGCTCATTAGCAGCAATACAAAAGAACTGCCTGCTCACACCCTTGTTCTCCCCCTCCCCCTTCCCTGTTTATTATCTTAAGCCAATCCCAAAGTTAATAAATATTACCTGTGGCAGGCGCCATTTTTAAAACTACAACCACCCTTTGTTACTATCATATGTTCATTTATCAGTTTACTCTGTTTCCTGATTGTTTCCAGCCCCCTCATAAGAGCAACTAACAGGGTTTCTACCCACTTCGCTCCCCACCCTGCCTCCTATTCCCTCCCACCCCCAGTGGTCCCACCTTTATTACACTCACAAACCCCTCCCATCTTTCCAATAGCCAACCACAGCGCTAACCCAACACTACTTCCTCCATCTTCCCACTACTATCACACCTCCTCAACTAACATGTACAAGCATATTTAACTTATGCTCACTGCATGCACTCTCCTTGCATATCTTACATCCTACCAAAGCTCCATCATTCCCCCACTCAACCACTACCACTGTTCTACTACTCACACCACCACTCATGTCTCACCCTCACTCAGCTCCCCTCCCACCAACTCAAGAACCATCCCTATGCACCCCCACATATTCTACCAACTATATACTCAAACATAAAGCATCCCTACAACTTAACATCGTAACCCTCCCACCATACCTATTAACCATAGAGCACAATCATAAAGTTTCCCTAATAAACAAACACATTCAAAAACTGAGAAAACTAATAACCTCATGCATATCAAAACTAGCCCTAAGTGGAGACATCCACCCCAACCCTGGCCCTACCATCTCCAACCCAAATCCTCATAATCAGACTAGAAACCACAACTTCTCCCATATTACAGCCAATAGAAAGCCAAGTGACTTCCTTCTACTAAGCCTAAATATTAGAAGTATATCCAACAAAGTCCATGAACTCCATGCCACCATAGACTTGTACTCCCAAGATATAGTCATCCTGACAGAAACCTGGCTAAAACCTCACATTACCAGTGAGCAAATACTCCCTACCGGTTACAGCACACTAAGAGTAGACAGGAGGTGGTGTAGCTATAATATTTAAACAGCATCTAAACATCCAGATCTTAAAATCATCAGCTCCACAAATAGGCAATGAAGAAATAATATATAACAACCTCGAAATAAACCAGAACAAAGCCATCAACATAACTGGATGCTACTTCCCACCTGGCCAAAACATTCCTCAACTAGAAAACCTCCTCAGCTGGTCTATCCACCATCTCCCCCAAGAAACTATCATTTTAGGTGATTTCAATATTGACTGGCAATCCTGTTCTGGTAACCATCCAACCCATGATGTAAACCTTCATGGCTTCACCCAACTAGTCCAGTCGCCAACCAGGATAAATAAAAACTCCAGCAAGCACACTACCCTGGATTGGATACTAGTCAGTAAGAGCCCCCAGTCATATATAACAGGCTGCTTATCAGATAGCCTCAGTGATCACTCCCCAACATTCCTACTCAGAAATACCTGTACCAAGCTAAACCTGTCATCTACCATCAAATATGTAAAAAACGAAACTTTAACCCACTCACATTCATCTCATCCCTCAAAGAATGTAAGTACCTCAGTCTTGATGATGCAGTTGAACTTTTTAATACTACCTTCCTGACCATCCTTAATTACCATGCCCTCATAAGACTTTCCAGAACCAAAGCACAGCCCTCCCCATGGCTACAGAAAACCACTAAGTCAGAAATGAAAAACAGGGATAAAGCCTGGGAGCACTGGTGCAAAACCAAAACCCCCTCAACTAGACAGAAATTCCTAGAACTACGCAATAGAGTCAAAAAGCTAATAAAATGGGACAAATTCCAATACTACCAGTCTGCCCTAGACTCCTCCCAACACAGCCCCAAATAATTCTGGTCCTCCATAAACTCCATCCTCCACCCAGGTAAAGTCAGTACCCCCCCTCCTGACATCCCTCACTCCTCCAAAAATATTTCTACCTCATTCAACACACACTTCACACAAACCATACTATCACTAGCTAAACAACACAACCCCCTCCCCTCCAACCCACACCTTCAACTAGTAATCTCCCCACTGCCTTCTCTTTTTCTCCTGTACCTACCTCCAACATAAAAAACTCTTAACTAAGCTAAAGCCCACCAAATTAGCAGCAGACAACCTCCCAAGTGAATACCTACAAATCGCAGCTGATGCTCTGGCCTACCCAGTATCCATCTTGATTAACCGATCTCTGTCAGAAAGTTACGTTCCCACACTGTGGAAAGTATCACATATAATTCCCCTCCACAAAGGCGGCCCCTCCACAGAACTAACCAATTACTACCCCATAGCTATTCTCTCTCCACTCTCCAAAGTACTAGAGAGATGCATACACTCTTAGGTCTCAGACTACCTCCTTACTAACAACCTTCTTTCCAATATTCAGCATGGTTTCCGATCAAACCATAGCACCACCACTGCCTTACTCTCCTTTACTAACACTATCCTTCAGCATAAAAACAATGGCTATCTCTCCTCTGATACTTTCCTAGACCTATCTAAAGCATTTGACATGGTCCCACACAAACAACTCATCTCTGTCCTCAATAACCTATCCGTCTCTCAATCAGTCACCAACTAGTTTCAGAGTTACCTGTCTGACCGCCAACAATCCGTTGTATGGCAGAATGACATCTCCCCAGCTAACTCTCTCCATAGGGGTTCCCCAAGGATCCATCCTTGGACCCCTACTCTTCTCTGTTTTCACCAAAAATCTAGCCTCTGCCACCAAACATGGCACACACATACAATATGCAGATGACTTAACCATCATCTGCTCAGCCCAGTCCCTACCTAAACTGCAAAAAGTCACACAGGAAGCCTTTTCCTCTGTTGAAACTTGGTTATCCGATGCCCAATTAATACTCAACCCAAACAAAACTAAACTACTCATCTATCAACATACTCAAATCAACTCTCACTTTAACATCACAGCAAAAGACAACACCCCTATATACCCAACTGAACACACCAAATTGCTAGGAGTGAAAATACACAATAAACTAAAATTTGACATTCACATATCCATGACCATAAAAAAAGTCCACAAAAAGCTAGGAGCATTATACAGAAATAAGCAACTTCTCACCAAAGCAGCAAAGATTTCAATAGCAAATTCCCACCTTATCTCCACCCTACTTTATGCCTCTCCAATATATACCAACCTAAGGCAATGCGATCTAAACAAGCTAGACACCTGCTACAACAAAATCGCCAAATTCGCCACAGGGGCATCCTACCGTAGTCACCACTATCTCTCACTTGCTGAACTGGGCTGGCTTGAACTACCTCACCTCCTTCAATGGTATCAACTCTCACTCACCCACAAACTAGTAAACCATCCACTAAATGTCCCATCCCTCCAGAATCTACTCCAACCCTATCGCACCACCAGACCACTAAGATCCAGCAACATAAATCACTTGCAGATCATTAAAGCCAATAACCCTGCTAGTGAAGCACTATTCTCTTGTGCCATAACCAAATTATGGAACTCCCTCCCACCCACAATTACCTCCGTACCATCATGCACCCACTTCAAAACTTTACTAAAAGCGCACCTAAAAACATGCTGGCTATGCCCTTGCAACTCCCACTCTAATATCACCCACCCCATCCAACCAGTACCTTTCTTTCTACCCCACTAACTACCTTGATTATAGCAAGCTCAGATGCTCATAAGCCTAGTACTTATTATACAGCAGGAACTTCTTATTGTAACATTTGTTAATGTCTGTTATGTACTTTGCAGATAAAGATTCTAGTTGTCTACTGACGTACTATGTTCTTCATCTGTAAAATATGTTCTAATTAATTGCTATGTTAAATTGTTAATCGCTATGTAATCCAATGTAACTACAGTCTGTTTGTTTTAACTGTGGAGCTTTTCTCCCCGGGCCTCCGCTGAAAATGGACCTACGTCCAGTCGGACACTCCCGGTCAACAAATGTAAATAAATAAAAATAAATAAATGTGACCCTGAGCTGACAGGATTACTTCTATAGTTTGAATAATTATAATTAATGATATTTATACATTAAAATATTTATGTATAACTACATGTTCCTTTTGTAGCTCTTCCCACCTCCTAATTATGTACTTCAAATTGCCCTTGCTTTGTATTGTGCTGTCTGCATGTGCTCACTTACTGAAGTTGAGCTTATTTACAATGTGTTGTTTTATATTGTCTACTCAAACCTATCTGCACCTCAGCATGGCCGCTAGCAGGTATTCTGGTCATGAACAGCTACCACTTATTGTGTGGGGTTGCTTAGCATCTTGCATATTCAGTGAGCATTGCTGCTCGTTGCACTAGCACAAAGAAAATGTGTAGGCTTAGTGCGACATGTACATGCTTAGGTTCATAGGTTCATACTAGGCTATCTGCCCTAGGGCATTTATAAGCCTAGCCAGAGTGTGTTTGGCTTTCGCCACCCATTTTAAATTAATTTTGCTATGCCCTTTTTCGAGGTTAGTATACTGTGCCTCTGTCTAACAGTGACACAGAAGTGATACCCGGGGTAAACCTACGATCCCCCATCCACTCATCAAGATTCTTCTTGAAGAGAGTCAATGAGGGACTCTGCCTAACCTGGACTGGGATTTTATTCCAGAGTGAAGGGAGCCTCTGGGTTATGAATCTGTCCCTCCAGCATGGCCTATTTATTTCAGTGCTGAGGTTCAAGTTTCTCGAGCACGTAGCTCGATAGGATTTGGATTTTCTGAGGTGCAGCATGTCCATTAATTCCGGGTTGGACATGGCTTTATATGTCAGGCACAGATTGCCTCTGAGCAGGCGGTATGCCACTGAGTAGAGCTGGAGTTTCTTTAACCGGGCAGCATATGGCATCTGTTTGAGCCCTTTGATCCTCTTGGTGAGGTACTTTTGGGGTCTTTCCAGTTGCTGCAGGTGTCTGGTAAGGTACATCCCAAAAGGGGCATTGTACTCAATTATGGGCCTGATGAGGGATGAGTAAAGAGGCACGATGACCTCCCCTGATCTAGATGTGAATCCCTTCATGATTAGGTGGACTATATAAAATGTTTTTCTAACCACTTTGGCCACGTGGTTGTCAAATGAGAGATTGCTATCAACTTGGGTCCCCAGGTCCCTAATTACTTCTTCCAGTTTAATGGATTACCACTTATGTGGTAATTTGTGGGCACTTTGTTTTTGCCAAAGGGGATGACTATACACTTTTTGGCATTTAGCTTGAGGCCATGGCTCTGGCACCAGTTGTCTGTTTCTATGAGGCCCTTTTGGAGGATGCTTGTGTCGGCTGGAGAGTCGATTATGGCACCCAGTTTGCAGTCATCTGCAAACTTGGTCAGCCACAGTCCTTCCGTGTTGGCCTGTACCTCTGAGAAATATATACCAAACAAGAGAGGTCCCAGGACTGAGCCTTGTGGGGCGCCACTTGTAACTGGTTTGGAGTCTGACATGGCTCCAGCAATTCTAACCAATTCTAACCATGTGGCTTCTGTCCTTGAGCCAGTTTGCAACCCATCTAGTGACATAGGGGTTTATATTTAAGCTGGTGAGCTTATCTATAATGCCCAAGTGGGGTATTGTATCAAAGGCTTTTGCAAGGTCCAGGTAGGCTGTGTGGACCACCTTCCCCTTGTCAATGGCCTTGGTGACTGTTTCAAAGAAATCGACCAGGTTTAAGAGCCAGGATCTGCCCTTAACAAAGCTGAACTGGGTAGGATCCAGTGTCTGTAGGTCCCCAATATCTTTATTTATAAGGTCCATGATGATCCTTTCCATAGCTTTGCAGACCAAGCTAGTCAGGCTTATGGGGCAATAGTTTCCAGGATCCGTTGAGGCACCACCTTTGTGGAGAAGGGACCATCGTTGCTGTACGCCACTCTTTGGGTACATATCCTGTAGTAAGGCTGAGACTGAACAGTAGTTTTATGTTTGGGTTTAGCTCTTCTTGGAGTTCATGTAGGACGCAGCCCGGGATACCATCTGGTCCCATTGATGCTGTGTTTTTTGCTTTGGAGAGGGCCGCTCTTACCTGAGCATCTGAGATGTCAGGAGGGCAGCACTCTGCTGGGATAGATATTTGCCCTTTTGGTGGGGAGGGGGGGGAGAAGATTGCGCTGAACCTGTCAGCTAGGATGTTGGCAATGTCTGTGGGTTCGGTGTATTTTTTGTCATTTTGGACTAATTCTGAGCATATCTGGGAATTCCCACCCAGGTTCCTAACATAACTAAAGAAAGCCTTGTGATTATCCTTAGTGTCCTGTGCAATTTTTCTCTCAAAGCTGGCCTTAGATGATTTTATGAGTGCCCGTAGTTTTTTGCTAATATTGATCAGAGATGCCTTCCCTTTTTGGGATTTTGCTCTATCATGTAGTAGCTTCCTCCTTCTATTGTATAGTTTGTTTATGGCTGGGGTCCACCAGACAGAATGTCTGCCTTTGGAGGATTGAGTCTTGGTTTTATTTGGGATTGCATGATCCATGAATTCCTGAAGGTGTTCATAGAATGCATTTATAAAGGATTCTGCGGTCTGGGCCATATTTTCCACAGGCCCGAGGGCTTTGAAGGATTCCACCTTGGTTTTGAGGAGTGTGAAATTTGCTTTAGAGAAGTTTTTCACTGTGGTTTTCTGGGCAGGGGGTGGGGTCGGGATGTGAATATCCAGTGAGATTAGTTTATGGTCTGATCTTACCAGTGAGGGATACACTTCTGGTCTGGAGCATAGAGTCCCCATGTTGGTGATGATCAGGTCCAGTATGTTTTCCCCTCTTGTGGGAGTGGTAACAAGTTGTTCCATAGCATCTGAGTTTATAAATTCTAGGAACCTTTGGACTAGGGTGTTGAAGCTAGAGTAATGCTCCCAGTCTATGTTTGGGTAGTTGAAGTTGCCCAATATAATGGTGTTTGGAGAGACCTTCATATTTTCCAGTGTTCTCAGGAAGGCCAAATGGAGTTCCTGGGTTTAGGAGGGTGGTCTGTAGCAGGCTATAAACTGGAAGGCAGTTTTACCCACTGTTAGTTGCACATGGATAGTCTCTGATGCTTCGTGCTGTGCCACCAACCTGGAGGTGTGGGTATCTTTGACGAATATTGATACTCCCCCTCCTTTTGTGGTTTGGTCCAAGCTTTGGGGCCGAAAAGCATGGTATGAGGTATAACCTGGTAGTGCTGGGGTGCTCGCGGGAGCCTTGAACCAGGTTTCTGTTACTGCACAGATATCGATGTTCTCCATGCTAAGGAGAGTTTCAAGTGCATGCATCTTGAGGTTTAGACTTCTGGTGTTGAGTAGCACTACTCTTAGTTTCTTATCCCTTGTGATACCTATGCAGGTGGGTTTGTCTTTTGAGCCTTGCCTAAAAAAGGCACTATGGGGGTAGCAAGAGCCTTTACCAATATCCGAAAGCCTAGGGGTGATAGGTGCAAGCCGTCCCTAGCGAAGCATCGTGGCTTGTCGAACATGTCATCCCAGGCTGACAGGCATTGGATCCCCTATGAATGACACCAATACTTAAGCCAATTGTTGAAATTGATCATCTTGTCTTCATATTGTGGCATCATTCTTGGTGAGGGTAAGATGCTACTCAAGGTCAGGGTCATACCGGCCTGGGCTACATGCTCAGAGAGCTCCTCTATGTCTCTTTTCATGTAGTCCATGGAGGTACGTCTCAGGTCATTCACACCAGCATGGACAATGACTGAGTCATATTTGTACTTGCTTTGGAGTGACCTGAGTGCTTGTGTTATGTGGCGGATCTTAGCGTCTGACAGGCAGTTCACCGTGACCTTCTCCTTGTTCAGCCTGGTGAGCGGGACGTCAGTGTGCCTGACGATAGAGTCACCTATTACAAGTGTATCAGGTGTGTTATTTAGCCTTAAGGGCTGTGACTGTTCGGCACACTGGCTTTGTGAGCTATGTGTTGCACGTGTTTTGTTTTGGGGTTATGGTGGTTGCTTGGGTGTCTGCTTTGGAGGTCTCTGCTGCTTAAGCAGATTTTTATTTAGAGCCTCCGAGTATGTTTTTGTGTGTTTATGTGTTTGGTTTGCTGTTGTGGTAGGTCTATGTGAGACTGGAATTGTAGTGAGTGTGGTTTCCTTTTCCTCCTGACTGGTTACGCCAGTACTGAGTTGAGAGAGCTTAGCCTCCAGTTTGGCTATATGGTTGCATCTCTCACATGTGTTGGAATTTGTTGGGAGGAGGAGAGGGTTGTCTGTGTACATGAGGCAGTTGTAACATTGCGTCAAGATTCCCAGATTCACCAGCTGGACCAGAGAGGAGATTGACAACTGACCTTTGGACATGCTAGAATAGTATTGGGAATTCCTTTATAATTGAAAAAAAAGGGCCACTGGGGAACAAGGTACTCTAGGGGAGTTTGTGAGGGTGTAGTGCTTTTAATTTTTTAGTGCTGACTTATATAATTGCTTTAGTGAGCAAGTGCCAGGTAACTTAAATGCAATGTGCTACAGGTAACTTAAATGCAAAAACAACAAACAGTAACTTTCATTCAAGTGAAACAAGGAAATAAGTACAGTAAGCAATGCAGATATCACTAGGGATCCACAGAAGCGCTGAAAAGCTGCATTTTAGGTGGAATTAGCATTTCAGGGAAATAACAAGCAAGCAAACAACAAGCATACAAACAAAGCTAGATTCAGCAGGCCTGGATCTAGTCTATGCTACAGCAAACAAGGTGTACCAATTTCAGTAAGATACAGTTCAAATATGCAGGCACTATAAGCCTTTAACCAGAAATTCCCAGCTCAGAAGGGCAGAGTCCAGCCTCTCCTCCCACAAGAGTGCAGACCACGAACCGTCTTAATGTAAAATAACTGGCTTGAAGCCCAAGTGCTTAAACCAGAACTAATACACTTTTAGAATAACAGACACTGAGCCCTCAATCAGCAGTTCCCAACTTAGAAGGATCTAAGCTACCTGTCCTGCCACCACAGTGCAGGCCACAAACACTGTTTAATGAATCTCTGGGTGTGTCTACTCCATCATTTATTAAGTATATACAAGGCATGGTTTTGTTTAAATTTATACATGGACATTGCTGTGTGGTCTTGACTTGTACTGAGTCAGTTGTTTAGACTTGAGTCTGCAACATTTGTAATGTTTGTCAGGAAGCTCAATAAAGATTGAGAAAGTCAGATATGTGCTCAGCCTTCATGATGTCTTTACTGTGGGATGATCTGGTGACATACATACACAATAGGAACTAATCTTACTTTCTAAAGCTCTATAACACCATATGATATAACACTCTTTTTATAAAATAATGGGAGTTACTGGTTGTATATAGAGTTTATGAGTCAATGCATGATTAAAATGACTCATATACTAGCATGTCCCCGATCTGTTCTGTAAATAAAATAAGACCCAATAGTTCAAAATAAATTTAATAACATCCAGTCTTTAACAGTCCTCTGGAGCCTTGGAGAAACATATGAACTGTCAATATGTCTGACTCACATTTTGATTACTCTCACATATTTTGATACTTTCATAGGAAAACTTGTAGGCCATCTTGTTTTTGTTTTAGATTCCTTTTAGGGCAGTTCCTGTTGCTCTGATACTGGTGAAGACATCAACAATGAAAAGGTTTTATATATAATGCTATTTTTTTCACACAACTCTAGTACGTCTGTAATTTGGTGCCTTCTCAGCTTCTATCAGACTGTCTAGATTAGATATTCTTGTCTTGTGGAGATTTCTCTGGCTTGTGTATCACTAAGTATCTTCTTAAGCCACAGATGATCTTGATTCAGCTCCTTAACCAATTAAAACAGCCTCATGCTGTGTTTTCACTCTGTCTCCTCGACATGGATTAGGGAGTTTTCTTGAATGCTTGTCATATGAATGTTTCTGTTTCAGTTGATTTATTTCTAGCATCTCCTTCATCTTGCCTTGAATCTTTGGCATTAGTAAGGTAGTGGCAGCTGATAATTTGCGTGTAATCTTCTATCCATTGGTAACTGAGTGGGTAAAACATTGAGATACTGCAGTGGAGTATTCCTATATTTCAGAATTGCAAAATGGCAATCCTTACTACTTCTGCCAATATTAGTCTTTATTCTGTTCTCCACTGTTTAGCCAGATCTCTCCACTTGCCAAGTCAAATGTACTTAACTTAAACTCATTGCCATATGCTTGAGCTCTTAATGTTGTTCAGATATTTTAAGTTCCATAATCTTAAACTGTGACTAATATAAGAACAATAGGTATGCCTTGCCTTGAAAAGATAGACTTCATTGCACTTATCACGCTATCACGCTACCTTTTTGTAGTAGCTGTTAAATCACTTTGGGGTATTTGGAGCAATAATCCATACAAATCAGGTTATACCGCATCTTTGAACTGGACAGATCTATGCACACTGTACTCCATGGTTTTCCAGTACAGTATGTAATCACACTTACTCAGTATTTTCTGCATCTCTACTGATACCTCTGGACACTACATTATGTTTTTGCATGTCACTATTCTAAGATGTGACTCATACAGTCCTTCAAATATCCTATTTTTTTTTATTCTTTCTAGTAGCCTTATCTGGTTATGGCCCTCACTGTCATAGCCTTGGTGTCTGAGTGCCAGCTTGAGTGCTACCTATCAAAAGTGCACTCCCATTGAACATATATACTGCTCATCTATATATTCATTGAGATTATGTGCATGAGCACATATGTAGGCAAGTGTATAATCTGACTTATAAAGTAACGGCTTGTTCCTATATAAGACAGATTCTGTGTTTGTATGTGAGTATGAGTATGTCAGTGAGTGGATTTATATGTATGTTTTAGGGCTTGAAATGTTATATGATGTGGGTTGTATACAGTAAGGTTCATAATGTTTGGTGCAATGCTTGAGGTATGTGTGGGTTTTGTTTGTGTGAGTGGTTGAATGGTAGCAAATTCTATGTGGGTTTGCTACTTGTGTGGTCTGATGCTTGTGACTGCATGTGTGTACATGTGTATATGTGTGTGTTGTGGATGGTGAGTAATCAGGGGCAGCTGTGTATGTGGTCAGAAGCTTGAAATGTATATGGTCTGATGAATTGGTGTGCATCCATGTGTCTGAATCATGGATCAGTAGTAGTAGTAGTAGTATTTATTTATTTATATATTTATTTAACTCTTGTTTATTTAACATTTGTTTACCAGGAAAGTACGACTGGAACAGAGACCATGTTCAGCAAAGGCCCAGGGAGAAACACTCCAGACTCATGTCTTTGGAATTTTGGAGGAAACCGGAGAACCCGGAGGAAACCCATGCAAGCGCAGGAGGGCATGCAGACTCCTCAAAGAAGGCACCCAGATGAGAATCAAACTAGAGAACCTCTTGCTGTGAGGCAACAACACTAACCTCTGCACCACTGCACCACCCAAGCACAAGTTTTTTGGAAAGGTAATGATGATCAAGGATTGTTGTCTGTGTGGTTAGAAAATTGCATTGTGTCTGGTTTTGTGTTTATTGGTCAGTGTATGTAGGTAAGGGAATGTGTTTGGTGTGTAATGTATGGAAGATGAGTGTAGGCTATGTGACTTTTGAGGGAGATAGGTGTTTATGTGACTCTGTGTCCCAATGGTACTTACCACAAGGTAAGTGCACTCTCAAAATTGGTTATCATACATTTTGAATGAGTTAAGATTCATCCTTTTGTGGAGGTTTGGTCTTTCCATATAAGAAATGTGTTTTCCTGTGTTTGGATGTGAGTGTAATGTAGTTTTATGTGCGTGTTGAGTAGTTGATGACTTTGCTTAGTTAATGACTTCCCCAATTAAGTGGCTCTCAACTAGTCTACTATCAAACTTTAGGACCTATTAATTTTCTGTTAGCTGGATAGCTATAATATTCTTGTCAACTTTGGACATTAAGTCTTGTATACAAATTATTTCCTTCCTAAAGGAAAAGTAGGAGTGGATTTCCTTACTTACTAATAATTTTTTGCAGCAGACATCCTTTCATTATCTCTTACTTTAGAAACTGCAACGCTAAGTCAGTTTTAGAATATCTTTGAAATATTTCCCTTTTTTCTGCTGTCATTGATGGCTATGATACTACCCAAAGAATATCTAGTTCTTCTAATAATTTTTCATTCTATTCTGGTAAATGTGTTCTAATCAGCACATGTATTATATATAGTTTCTGGTCTGGACCATATTTCATTGCTAGGCAACACTTCTGCAGATAAAGTAGAATCCTTTGTAATCTTGCACGTGCTTTGTAAAGAGACTTTCTGAGTATGCTTTGCAAATTTTTATGATCTGTTTCTACATGGACATCTATGACATAAATAAATTTCTCACAAGCTTACACTATCACTAGCAATTCTTTCTCTGTATGACCATATATATTTAGTGCATGTCTAAATGCTTTTGAACTATAGGCAACTAGCCTATTTTCCTTTAAGATTACTACTCCTATTCCATTCTGACTTGTATCACCTTGTAACATAACTAGTTTATTTAGACATTAATACTTTGGGGTTGCTTTTGGTATTAGTTTCTTGAGTATTTCAAAATGATGTTCCTGTGGGTCTATATCAGATTGTCGAAGTATGCATACTTCGAATCACTAAAGATCGAACTGTAGTGATCGAAGTATGCATACTTTGAATTGTTATAAAAACAGTTTTAAGACAAGACAAGTAATACAAAACGGGTGTAAGCAGGGGGCCAAGCCCCCCTGCATCCCCCACGTGGGGGTCTGCACCCCCAGCTACTTAAATATACCAACTCAGAGATTGCGCTACAGTGTAGGAAATGGAAATCTTCCATTTCCACATTGTACTGCACTGAAGTGCGATCTCGGAGTTGGTATATTTAAGTAGTGGGGGGTGTGGGGGAGCAGGGGGTACAGCCCCCCTGCTTACACCCTTTTGTATTACTTGTCTTGTCTTAAAACTGTTTTTATAACAATTCTAAGTATGCATACTTTGATCACTACAGTTCGATCTTTAGTGATTCGAAGTATGCATACTTCGACAATTTGATATAGACCCGTTCCTGTTAATATTGCTCCATTCCTAGTCTACATCTTGCTGCAACAGCTTGATAACAGATATAGTTGTCTTAAACATATTAGGTATAAACTGCATTAATTCTCAGACATCTCATTAATGCCTGTTTATCTTCTGGTTTGGACATTTGCAATACTGTTTTGAATTTGTGTCTGGCTTTGTCCCTTTGATGTTAGAATGTGACTCATAAACTTCAGTCTTGTCAAGCTTATTTTGCACTTGTTCTTACTCAGTTTAAAACTATATTACACTCGTAACTTCCCTGTATTTTGTGTGTGTGTGTGTGTGTGTGTGTGTGTGTGTATATATATATATATATATATATATATATATATATATATATATATATATATATATATAAAATTATAGCTATCATCATTTTATCTAACCATAATTTGTTTAAACTCATCCTGTCAAAGTGTCAAAGTCATGAAATTTAAGACCATATAACTGATTTGCAAATAAGTTTGAGAATAGAACTCTGAAAACGGAATTACAGTTCCTTTTTTTTATGATGCTTCTTATATATACCAACTTCAGGATCACTGTACCATGAAATAGGGGGAACACTTAGAAATGCCACAGTCTTAACACATATCTTATTCTATGCCATTATGTATTTATTTATTTTACATTTGTTGACCGGGCTAGTCTAACTGGATATATGTCCATTTACAGTAGAGGCCTGGGGAGAAAAACTCCAAAGACAAATACAATTATTAAACAATGAGATAAGGTTACTAAAGGGACCATAAAGATGAACATATCAGATATTTCAGCACATAAGCATTCCTTAACAAAAAATAACACTTACAACTTTATACACAATATAGGACAAGTTCTTGACAAGGTCTTATTATATAAGAAATAAATTATGTCTGCTTTACCAGAATAAAACATAGAATATGTTTTTAATTTGTAAAATGCCATGACTACAGTGCTATGCCTTGCAGCAGCTAAAATGGTGGAGTTATGTTCAGCAGTACGCAGCACTAAAATTACAGTGGTTAGAATAGCAGTCTTTGGTGCATTTTTGTACCAAAACACATTGGTGTTTCCATGTGAAAGTTTCATTATGAATGCTTAAGGCAGGTTGTGATATATATTTATTATACATAATTTCCAGACACAATGGTTCATTCTGACATTTTCACTTTATTTGGTTACCTTTCTGGGTGCTGTGTTGAACTGCTCAATACAAGTAACATAATAACAGTCTAGAATGCATATTTATTGGGCTGGCATTGTATCAGAAGCAAAAATTGTATATATTTCACCAGGAAAAAATAAATTATATAATGGTGTAGTGACTGCTATGGATGCTCCTCCTTTAAAACCTAGGCTAGCAAACAGAGAGGCCTCCAAGGAATGCTAGTTGGTGCTAACTGCAGTTAGAGTACAAAAGGATTACTTCTGCTTGTAAATGGCAGATTTGAAGGAGGTATTTTTGTAACCTGTATTGAAGGAACTATTACCAGGTATTTGTGAAACTGTTCTCCATTTTGAGGAGACTTAATTGCCTAAGAGATCACTGACATCCCTCCAACTTAATCTTAATGTAAGTTAAGCGTGCTTTCTGTCTGTATTGA
Organism: Protopterus annectens; assembly: GCF_019279795.1. Lineage (NCBI taxonomy): Eukaryota > Metazoa > Chordata > Ceratodontiformes > Protopteridae > Protopterus > Protopterus annectens. Next base: position 474,807,849 of record NC_056741.1, on the reverse strand, counting down.
CCTGTTTAAAAGGAAAGAGCAAAATGAAAGAGGAAGTCTCTGCATTAACTGCTTAGTCTATTGCCTGAAAGTGCACTGTATAAGACTTTGTCCTGGTTTATGTCATTCCCTCAAATTGAGGAAAATAATTTATTTTGTCCCTTGTAAATAAACCTATATTTTGAAGTTTACTGGCTTTCTGACTGCTTCTAAATTGCATTCTGGGCAAAGCTTGTATATACATACATATAAAATGTATATATAAACTCATGCTTTGAATACAATGTTTTGCTTTCAGTCAGCTAATGTTGGTTTGTCATCTTCACCATTTAGCTGCACTGACTAGCAGGCTTTTGTGCATTTTGTACCTGAACATTTTATTTTTATTGTGTGAAAGATTGATAATGAACTCACAAAGGGGGACTGATATAAAGCCTTCAGTCCAGATGCAAGTGTCTGTCTACCTTCAATATCACCCTCTGACATTTGCATTATTCTGTTTCCATCAGGGGTGTCGTGTTGACGTTTGCCTCTATATGCAGAATACGTTGTTGTCCTGGAATAATACTTTACTGCATTTTCATTATATCAGAATTAGAAATTGATAGGATTTTCACCACATTTTTTTGTTATACACCATGTTTGTAATGTCATTTCTTCAAGAAGCTAAAGTGGCAGTGTTAAATCTAGGGTTGAACTTCTCTGAAATCCAAAAGGCAGAATAATAGTCTTGTGTGCATTCTTAGCCAAATACCTGTCATTGCTTCCTGAAAGCTTCATACTGAAATCTCCTAGGATGACTGAGGTATTGCCTTTTATACACAGGTTCCAGAGACAGTTGTCATGTACCTTCAGTTGTGGGTGTTGTGTTGGGAAATTTTGCTGTATATCCAGAGTAAAACAGTTGCCTAGAATAATTGTTTATTGAGTTGTGATTAAAGCAGACATATAAATTCTATATATTTTACCAGAATAAAGTTTTTAGTTTTCAACATGGCATAGCTAAAATGCTAGAGTTTGTAGCAACTAAAGCATTGTGGTCAAATTCAGCATTGTGATTCTGTCAAACCTCTAAGGGTAGAGTAACAGTATTAGGTGTATCTTGCAGCTGAACGCCTGTAACTGCCTGAATAATTCATACTGACATCTCAAAGAGTGACTCAGATGACACATTTTATACAAAACTTGATGCATGTGTCTTATCTGCCTTCAATGCCAGTCTGACATTTTGCAGTATTCCTGGTTTCCATTTAAGATTTTATGTTCAGTTTCTGCTCAATATTCAGAATATGAATGTTTTATGCTGGATTGTCTTTACATTAAAAGTAAAAATGCTACATATTTTTTCCTGAATAAAGAATTTTTTTGTTGTTGTTGGAATTATAACTCCCAACACACAATTTAGGCTTTTATGCAGTAATGTACTTTAAATGAAGATTAAGCTAAGGATGTGTCTTTATACCTGGAATCAGCAGCTAAATGCATTTGAACTTAAGGATCAAGACTTATTATTCTTAGAAATAAGCAAAAATATTTCTTATAGTTACAGAGCTGAGTAGCATCTTACCCTCACCATTGAGTAGCATCTTACCCTCACCAAGAATGATACCACAGTATAAAGACAAAATGATCAATTTTAACAACTGGCTAAAGTATTGGTGTTATTCAAAGGGGATCCAGTGTCTGTCAGCCTGGGATGACATGCTCGACAAGCCACGTTGCTTCACTAGGGATGGCTTGCACCTGTCACCCCTGGGTTTTCGAATACTGGCTAAGGCTCTTGCCTCCCCCGTAGTGCCTTTTTTAGGCAAGACTCAAAAGACAAACCCACCCCCATAGACAACACAAAGAAAAAAAAACTAAGGGTAATGCTGCTCAACGCCAGAAGTCTAAACCTCAAGATGCACGCACACAAGACTCTCCTCAGTCTGGAGAATATTGATATCTGTGCAGTAACAGAAACCTGGTTCAAGGCTCCCGAGAGCACCCCAGCACTACCAAACTATACTTCATACCATGCTTTCCGGCCCCAAAACTCGGACCAAACCTCAAAAGGAGGGGGAGTATCCATATTTATCAAAGATACCCACACCTCCAGGCTAGTGGCACTGCATGAAGCTTCGGAGACCATCCATGTGCAACTAACAGTGGGCAAAACTGCCTTTCAGTTTGTAGCCTGCTACAGACCACTCTCCCAAACACAGGTACCTCACTCGGCTTTCCTGAGAACACTGGAGAATATGAAGGTCTCTCCAAACACTATTATATTGGGTGACTTCAACTACCCAAACATCGATTGGGAAAACTACTCAAGCCCAAACACCCTCGCCCAACGGTTCCTAGAATTTATAAACTCAAATGCTATGGAACAACTGGTCACCACTCCCACAAGAGGGGAAAACATACTGGATCTGGTCATCACCAACATGGGGTCTCTATGTTCCACACCAGAGGTATACCCCTCATTGGTAAGATCAGACCATAAAAAAATCTCACTGGACATCCATATTCCGTCCCCACCCCTAGCCAAGGATACTACGGTGAAGAACTTCTCAAAAGCAAACTTCACACTTCTCAAAACTGAGGTGGAATCCTTCAAAGCCCCCGGGCCAGTGAACAATACAGCCCAAAATGCAGAATCCTTTACAAAAGCATTCTATGGACACCTACAGGAATGCATGGAGCATGCTATCCCAAATAAAACCAAAACTCACTCCTCCAAAGGCAGGAGACCTGTCTGGTGGACCCCGGCCATAAATAAGCTATACAACAGAAGGAGAAAGCTACTACATGACAGAGCAAAATCCCAAAAAGGGAAGGCGTCACTGATCAGTACTAGCAAGAAACTACGATCCCTCATAAAATCTTCTAAGGCCAGCTTTGAAAGAAAAATTGCACAAGACACTAAAGATAATCACAAGGCCTTCTTTAGTTATGTCAGAAACCTGGGAGGCAACTCCCAGATATGCTCTGAGTTAGTGCAAAATGACAAAATATTCACTGAACCCACAGACATTGACCACATCCTGGCAGAAAGGTTCAGTGCAAACTTCTCCCCCCCCCAAAAGAGCAAATGTCTATCCCAACAGAGTGTAGCCTTCCTGAGATCACAGATGCACAGGTGAGAGCTGCCCTCTCCAAAGCTAAAAACACAGCATCAATGGGACCAGACGGTGTCCCGGGCTGTGTCTTACAAGAGCACCAAGAAGAACTAAACCCTCATATAAAGTCACTGTTCAATCTCAGCCTTACTATAGGATATGTTCCCAAGGAATGGCGTACAGCAACAGTGGTCCCACTCCACAAAGGTGGTGCCACAACAGACCTCGGAAACTATCGCCCTATAAGCCTGACTAGCCTGGTCTGCAAAGCTATGGAGCGTATCATCATGGAAATCATAAACAAAGACATTGGGAACCTCCAGACACTGGATCCTACCCAATTCGGCTTCATTAAGGGCAGATCTTGCCTCTTGAACCTGGTCAACTTCTTTGAAACAGTTACCAAAGCCATAGATGAAGGAAAGGTAGTCCACACAGCCTACCTGGACCTCGCAAAGGCCTTTGACACAATACCCCACTCGGGCATCATAAATAAGCTCACCAGCTTAAATATCAACCCCTATGTCACAAGATGGATTGCAAACTGGCTCAGGGATAGAACCCACATGGTCAGAATAGCAGGTGCCATGTCAGACTCTAAACCAGTTACAAGTGGTGTTCCACAAGGCTCAGTCCTGGGACCTCTCTTGTTCGGTATATATTTCTCCGAGGTACAGGCTAACACGGGTGGACTATGGCTGTCCAAGTTCGCAGATGACTGCAAACTGGGTGCTATAATCGACTCTCCAACTGACACAAGCATCCTCCAAAAGGGTCTCACGGAGACGGATAACTGGTGCCAGAGCCATGGCCTAAAGCTAAATGCCAAAAAGTGCACAGTCATCCACTTTGGAAAAAACAAAGTGCCTACAAATTACCACATAGGTGGTAATCCATTAAGTACGGAAAAAGTAATTAGGGACTTGGGGACCCAAGTAGATAGCAATATCTCCTTTGACAATCACATTGCCAAAGTGGTTAGAAAGACCTTCTATATAGCCCACCTTATCATGAAAGGGTTCACATCTAGATCAAGAGAGGTCATTGTGCCCCTCTACTCATCACTTATCAGGCCTATAATTGAGTAGAGTGCCCCATTTGGGATGTACCTTACCCGACACCTTCAGCAACTGGCAAGACCCCAAAAGTATCTCACCAAGAGGATCAAGGGCCTCAAACAGATGCCCTATGCAGTTCGGCTAAAGAAACTCCAGCTCTACTCAGTTGCGTACCGCCTACTCAGAGGCGATCTGTGTCTGACGTATAAAGCCATGTCCAACCCAGAATTAATGGACATGCTTCACCTCAGGAAATCTAAATCCCTTAGAGCTACATGCTCCAGGGACTTGAACCTCAGCACAGAAATAAACAGGACATGCTGGAGGGACAGATTCATATCCCAGAGGCTCCCCTCACTCTGGAACAAAATCCCAATCCATGTCAGGCAGAGCCCCTCACTGACCCTCTTCAAGAGAAATCTTGACGAATGGATGGGAGTTTACCCCTGGGATCTCTTCTATGTTGCTGCTTGACAGAGGTACAATAAACAAACCTTAAAAGGGCTACCTTCTGTGACCTACTATACAGAGGCACAGTAAACTAATCTAAAAGGGTGGAGAAAGCAAAACATACTCTGGCTAGGCTTATAAATGGCCTAGGGCAGATAGTCTAGTATCAACCTATGGACCTATGGTCCTACATTGCTAGGTACCAACAACAGTCTTACATAACCATTTGATGCTCTGTTTTTAATTGGACAAGCCACTGGACATAAGCATCTCTTTTTTACCAGTCTAGAAGCACATGTTCAGAGTCACACAGCAGGCAAGAAAGAGACAAAGAGAATCAAGCTGTGGACTCCAGGAAACAGCTAGTTAACAGTGCATATTCTTAATCCTCTGTGTTAACTCATTAACACCTATGTGGAGTGGAATGTCACACCTGTTACAGCCTACACGCATACTTGCATTTCAGAGTATTTTTTGAAAAATCAACATAAAAAGCCTCAGATAATCAAGGCTTTTCTACCGTGGGACATCCTAGATTAACGATCTTAGTGTCATTTTATTAATAACTACGTGCCCTTTTTAATCCTGACTATTGTAATCTGATAAGTTACTTGGTTAAAGAAGTCAGACCTAAGAAAGGTCTCAACACCAAAAGGAGCTATGGGTGTCAACTGGAAGTATACAAAAAGGCACTATAGGCTTGAATGAGTTAGCGGCCAAACAGTTCAGTTTTAAAGAACATGCACATTTTGCATTTTTAAGGATGGAAAAACCTCAGTATATATTTAAATGACATTTAAATAATATCAGTAATGTGTTATTTTGTATCTATTTGTTAACCGAGTAAGGCCACTTTAAAAGTTCCCCTTCTCATGAGTGACCTGAAAGCATTTTGTCTGGTTAAGTGACTTAGTCAAACAGAAGGCAAATGGAGATGGAAGGAATCCATTCTGGTACCCTTGACTACAGGAGGTAGCTCATTAACAGCAAAGATCCTAACTGCCAGACAACTTTGGCTTTCTTATGAAATGAGATACAAAAATAATACTGTCTTTTCAGAAAAGGTGATATTGTCTGTAATGCCACATATTATAGCAAAATATATGCAATTGAAGAGCCCACATTCTGCCTCTCAGTAGTCATCTTGGGATTAGTGCTTCTGTTTTCTCCTGGTGAGAGAAGGAGTGCAGTTACATTATTTCCTGGAGACTGCTGAGCACCAGAAAGCTTAATAGCTGCTTTGTAGGTGACAGCTTGAAATCTGTGCTTTTATTCTGATCTTGGTTAGAGTAGGAGCAGAGTGCATTGATTTCTGACTCTTTATGGTTGGAGAGTGAGTCTCTGTGCTTAACGTACTTGATTGGTCTGGTTGCTATTCGAGGCATCTACCAGAAAAAGGCTACAAGCCTGCAGATCCTTGCATCCTCTGGAACAAGACTGTGGATCACCAAACAGGCCATGGCATACTTCTCTTCTTGGAATTGGTGCTAACATTTTGCTTCTGGTGAAGAAGCAAAGGAGTATTGTATCTCGACAGAGTGAAGCTGTGCTGAGACCAGCATTAGTAGTAGCCAGGCAGTAGCCATTCGTGGGACTCCCCTCTTTTCATCATTCTTGACAAACTAATTCTTTATTTTTTCAGTACGTACTGCTTGATTTCTTTCTAACTTCAATTTATCTGCCCAAATACTTCATCCTTAAATTTTCAGGGTCTGTGTATTAGTTTCCTGTCAAGAGTTTGGCAGTGCTATGTACAGACTCAGACACCTTGAGTGACATTTTTCCTGCAAATGGAATATATAAGGAAACAGCTCCAGTACTTAGTAATAATGACCATCCCTCCTGGTATGTCTAAAGGTCAGTTCCCTGTGCTTTCTCCTATTAACCTGGTGAACCTGAGCATTCTGAGGCAGTGTAGCAACTGCCTCATATACACAGACAACCCTCTCCTCTTACCTCCCAACACTTAGACTTGTAAGAGATGCACTTATATATCCAAACTGGAAGCCATGCACTCTCAAGCCAAGACCAGAATAGCTGATCAGGAGGAGAAGGTCAACACCTGCACCACACCACATGCAACACATAGCCCTCCAGAACACCCACCATCACAGCTCTCACATAAAAACACAAACCACACACCCACCTTCGCGGAGGCTCTCAATAGAAATCTACCCAAACAGCAGAGACCTCCAAGGCAGAAATGCACTCAACCACCAGAACACAGCACAAACCACAAGACACATAGCTCACCTATACAGTGTGTCCCTCAACCTACGCCCCTAAGGAAAAACAGCTTCCCCAATACGCTAATTATAGGTGACTCGATAGTGAGGTACACTGATGTCCCACTCACTAGGTTGAATAAGGAGAAGGTAACAATCAGCTATCAGGTGCCAGAATCCAACACATAACACATGCACTCAGGTCACTCCACAACAAGTACAAATATGACTCTTGTCCATGTGGGTGTGAATGATCTAAGATGCACCTCCCTGGACTGGAAAAGAAACATGGAGGAGCTCTTGGATTATGTGGCCCAGGCAGGTATGACCTTAGCCCTGAGCAGCATCCTACAGTCGCCCAGAATGATACCACAGTACAAGCAGAAAATAATTGACTTCAACGATTGGCTACGTTTCTGGTGTCATTCTAAGGGGATCCGATATCTGTCTGCTTGGGATGACATGATTAAAAGACATCAAGATGGCCTGCATCTGTCACCCCTGGGTTTCCGGATACTGGCTAAGGCTCTTGCCACCCCTATAGTGCCTTTTTTAGGCGATGTTCCAAAGACCAAATTACCACCATAACAGCTATAAATAAATGCAATCTGAGGGTCATGCTGCTCAACACTAGAAGTCTACATCTCAAGATGCAGTTGCTTGAAGCACTCCTCAAAATGGAGAACATTGACATTTGTGCTGTAACGGAGACCTGGTTTAAAGCTGCAGAAAGCACCCCTGCACTACCAGGCTATAACTCATTCCACATCTTTTGGCCCCAAAACATGGACTGAAGCTCCAAAGGTGGTGGTGTCTCCATATTGATAAAGGATATGCCCACCTCCAGGCTAGGGCCCTAGCATAACACATCTGAAATACATCAGGTACAACTAACATTGGGTAAGATGGCTATTCAGGTTGTAGCCTGCAATAGGTCCCCAACCATATCCCAAGACTCTCACTCCACATTCCTAAGCACCCTGGAAACTTTTATGGTCCAACCCAACACTCTTATACTAGGTAACTTCAACTACCCCTCCATCAACTAGGAAAACTACTCATGCACCAATACACTGGCCCAATGTTTCATGAAATTCATCAATTAAAATGCCCTGGACCAGCTCATTCTGGAAATTACTAACATAGGCAACTGTTGCTCTACACCAATAGTCAGTTCCTCCCTAGTTAGAGCTGATCACAAACTAATCACCATGGAAATCCACATCTCACCCACACCCCCGCAAAGGTAACCACCATGAAAAACTTCTCCAAAGCTGACTTTGGGCTCCTAAAAGCAGAGGTGGCTAACTTCACAGCACCTATATCAATGGAAAATAGATGCATGACTGCCGAATCATACACTGAAGCACTATATGAACACGTACATAAATGCATGGAACTAGCCATACCCAACAGAACAGATGCTCTCCTCCAAAAAAAAAGCTAATCTGGTGGTTCCCTGCCATTAATATACTCTACAACAGAAGGAAGAAACTGTTGTAGAAAATGGTGAAGTCCCAAGACTGGAAAAACTCCTTTACTAGCCTCAACAAAAAGTTGAGATCCCTCATCAAAACTTCTAAAGCCAGCTATGAAGGCAGAATTGTGGCAGACACTAAAAACAACCACAATGCCTTCTATAGTTATATCAAGAATCTCCACGGCAATACAAAGGTTTGCTCTGAGTTATTGCCCAATGGTACCTCCTATACTGAGCCAACACATAATGCCAACATACTGGCTGACAGATTCAGTGTAAATTTTACCCCTCTCTCTCCCTCTAAAGGATCAATTAAAATACTGGAGGAATGCCAGGCACCCAGCATTACTGCAGCACAGGTTAAAGCTGCATTGTCCAAAGCCAAGATTACAGCTTCCATGGGACCCGACAATATCCCTGGATGTGTTCTGCATGAACCACAAAGTGAACTGGCACCACATCTGTGTGCCCTGTTCAATCACAGCCTCACCTCAGGCTTTGTCCCCACTGAATAACACACTGCTACAATCATCCTCTCCACAAAGGAGGAGCAACTACAGACCCTGGGAATTATCTCCCCATTAGCCTGATGAGTCTGATATGTAAAGCTATGGAGTGCATCATCATTAACAAGGATATAGGGAATCTCCAAACTCTAGATCCCATGCAATTTGGTTTTGTGAAAGGTAGATCATGCCTGCTCAACCTGGTTGATTTCTCTGAGTCAGTCACCAGAGCTGTATATGAGGGCAAGGAAGTTCATACAGCCTACCTCGATCTGGCCAAGGCCTTTGATACCATTCCCCACTCAGGAATTATTGATAACCTCACCAAACTAGGCAAAAACCCCTATATCACTTGCTGGGTTGCAAATTGGCTCACAGACAGAACCCACAGTGTGAAAGTAGCGGACTCCAAGTCAGACTGCTGAGCAGTCACGAGTGGAGTCCCACAGGTATCGGTCCTGGGACCTCTCCTGTTTGGCATCTATGTCTCAGAAGTCCAGGCCAGCACGGAGGGACTCTGGCTGACCAAGTTCACAGATAGCTGCAAGCTGGGAGCCATTATTAACTCCCCAAGTGATGTAGACATCCTACAGAAAGGCCTCACTGAGACCAATGACTGGTTTCATAACCATGACCTTAAGCTTAATGCCAAAAAATGCGTCATCATCCCCTTTGGGTAAAACTCAATTCCCACTAATTGCCACATCAATGGGAGCCCACTGAACACTGAAAGCATTATAAGAATTCTGGGGGCACAGGTTGACAGCAACCTCTCCTTCAACCACCACATTGCCACTGTGGTCAGAAAGTCCTTCTATGTGGCACATCTCATTACCAAGGGTTTTGCATCCAGGAAGAAAGAGGTCATCATCTCTCTCTACTCTTCCCTCATTAAGCCAGTCATTGAGTATAATGCCCCATTTGGAATGTACCTCACTAGACACATACAACAGCTGGAAAGGCCACAAAAGTACCTCATGAAGAAGATCCTAGGCCTTAAACACATGTCCTACATGGGCAGACTCAAAAAACTTCAGCTATTCTCTGTCTCATATTGTCTACTAAGAGGTGATCTCTGCTTGACTTACAAAGCCATGTCTGACCCAGCTCTGTTAGAAATGCTACATCTAAAGAAATCACAATCCCTCCGCATCACACACTCCAGAGACCTCAACCTCATTACCACAATCAACAGAAAATGCTGGCCAGAGACTGCCCATGCTTTGGAATAGACTTCCCATACATGTCAAGCAGAGCACCTCACTGGCCCTCTTCAAGAGGAATCTTGATGAGTGGATGGGAAATAGAAAGTTCACCCCAGGAATCACTCCAGTGGCTCTACTTGACAGAGGCACTTGGAACTAACGTCGGGCGGCATGATGCCAGCCACTACTATGGGCCAGGCTTGTAAAGGCTCCAGGGCCATTAGCCTAGTACACACCTATGAACCTAATTCCGTTGTTATAACATGTATACATTAATTTGAGATTCTATTTTCTGCTTTTCCTAAAAGCTGACAAATTGTAGAATAAAAAAGAAAGAAAGAAAGAAAGAAAATGTCTTGTCCAGAAAATTTGTTAAGAATATCTTGAATCAATAAGAAGTAAAATAAAAATTATTTTTTTTATTAAAATTCAACATTTGGCTACTCATTTGCCTTTACGGGTAGGGACTCAATTTAAGGAAGTAGTAGTCCTTAAAAATTTCATAAAATAATGATGAACCCTTTGGAGATGTATTTATATACAAACAGTGAAAATAGCCCAAAAATAGCCTTATAGACATATCTAAAAATGTTCAGTAGTTAATGTGTTAACTATGAATAATTTAGAACTTTCTTCAACTAGCTTTACCTGTCAGAATCCCTGGTTTGGACTTTATACAGAATAGAACTTTACATTTGTCATAATTGAAACAACTTCCTCAACCATAATGAATGTGCAGTACTATCTTTTAATCACTTTATTCTGGTTTTACTGGTAATATAAATGTAAATTCTGTCTTGAGTCACAACAGAAACTGTACAACAGCATTATTTAACATTCTGATTAGGCAGATGATGTTCCCACTGGATGCTTCCTTCCTCCCTTTGTTTTCAATCTTCATGACTTATGAATTATGCTGTGCTGTGCAATATGAATAGTGGCCAAAATACAGGTGATGTCTATTACATACAGCAGAGAACCGTGCTGGTGCAGCGGTTAGTGTTGTCACCTCACAGCAAGAGGTTCTCTGGTTCAATCCTCAGCTGGGGTGCCTTCTGTGCAAAGTCTGCATGTCCTCTCTGTGGTCACATGGGTTTCCTCTGGGTGTTCCGGTTTCCTCCCACATCCCAAAGACATGCTGTAGGTGGATTGGACACTCTAAATTGGCCCTAGGCGTGAGTGCATGCACCTTCTGTGGAAGGTTGGGTGCCGGGCTGGCAACTCAACACCGTAAAACTCCACTGCCAATCATGAGCAGACAGGTGATCCGCTGTGGCAACCCCTAATGGGGAAAAGCCGAAAGAAGAAGAGAACACAAAGACCCTCTTTCTTAACTGCTTGCTCTTGTTGACATCTTTGTTAAAGCCTAAGTATTGTGTTACTGATTAAATGCATGTTTCCTTTTGGAATTCCTTGACAGTAATAAGTATGATTATTATTTTTATAAAGACTGAGGTCAGTGGATATTTGTAATGTTTGATTTGTGTGAAACAGATTAGTTTTATGAAAGAGAAATTTTGGTGGAGTTTGTCCCTGTAATATTCACATCAAATTTCCCATGTAGTGACAGTCTCTTAGCTTTAGAGAATTTAATTCCTTTTATTTTGAAGAAGATAGCTAGAAAGTTGGTATTTATCTATTTTTATTGCTTACTGCTACAAGAATATTTCCTTATGCTCATAGATGAGCATGTAATGGAACTTTCTTGTACTGTAAGTCTGCTGCTTTGACCACCATGATCAGAAGGCACATTTGGTGAAACAACACTCACATCCTGACATTGTTAGAATTAAAAAAACAAGACCTTTTATGTGTTTTCTCTGGTCATTTTTGGTACAAATGCCTATCCCCTTATTCATATTCTGGAAAACAGTGAAATAATAAGGAAGCATTTTTGTCTACTTCATGTAATAGATTAATTTATTTCGCTGGTTAGAGTAAAAAACAGCCTTTTTGCAAGCAGGAAGCTTTCTGCATAGAGTATTTATAGGGGTTAACTTTAGAGACATTGGCCTTATGGAAGGGGCTGTGCAGCTACAAGTGTTGGATTCACTGGGCCATCTTCTGTGTCATTTCAGATATTTCGATCTTCCTCCTCTTTTTATTATCTGCTTCCTCTCACCAGAGTATTCTTTGGGGGGGGGGGGGGTTGGGCTGGAATGGAAATATTTTAAACTGAAGACACATTTTCACAGATTTGTCATAAAGGGCATATTGAAAAGGGGATGCAAGATAATTTTGCCTAAACTAGTTCCACATCCTGTTCAACAGACATATAGTTCAGCTTAATCAAGAGTTTTAGAAAATATATTAAGAAAAAATGGAAATGGGACGAGTACCATTCCTTAATAGAAATATGAGATATTACACAAAATTATGTCAGTTTCCTAAGAAAGTGGGGCATTGAAGGCTAGCTTAGCTGACTCAAATTCTACAAATATTTGGAATTATGTAAGTTCAGGATGGTGATTCTCCAAATCTTTATTTACTTGATTCAAAAGCACATCAAACTGCTTTCTTTGGCTATGGATAGCACATAGTAGCATGTTCCAATATTAAAACCAGTGGTATAGTAGAGACTGCTGAGACTACAGAATACCATGCCTCTAAAGCAAAGACCAACCAGGCAGCTAAGTCTCAAAAAGGAACTTTGAAAAATGTAACGGACAGAGAAGCAGATAAACACAGAATCCTGTCTTCCCGAGTCTTGGGCTGAGGAAAAAGTGCAGGGAACTCAAGTCTGAAAAGAGAAACCAGAATATAAGCTGTCTTTGCAGTATAAAGTTTGAAAAATATTTGCAAAGCTTAAGAGAAGAGAAAGTTGTTAAATGGATAGTTCATCTCTGTGTGTATTCCAAAGCTCATTCAGTCACTGTACGTAGTGCTTTATTTAAATCCTCTCTGTAGATTTTCTACAACAATGTAGTCTGCTTGCTCAAGATGTTGCAAGGAAATGGATTTTATTACTGTTTTGTTTACCCTAGGTGGTAAAATAAAGCAAGATTTTTGTTGTTACTTGTAAATAAGCATATTTTCCTTCTGAGAAAGCTGATTCAAGAAAATGGCTTGGGACCATTAACACTATTAAAGGCAACATCGGTGGTCTGCAGTGGGCAGAAAATGATTTTAAACAAGCTGTCATTTTCTGAAGCTACCTGAAACTGATGCCTTTAAAAGAAAGCAGTTTTATTTTGTCCCTGGAAATTGCTCTGAGTTTTTTTTTCTTTTCTTAAAAAAAAACAAACAAAAAACCTCACATACCTCGGACTATGGAAACGCCCAAAAGTAAACTTTATTCCAACAAAGTAAAATGCAGCAAAACTTTTAGGTTAGCAAAAACCCTTCCTCAGTGCTTCAATGTATCCTAGTAGCTCTCCATTTTATAAACTTCATGCAGTCATGTAACAAAGCCCAAGTCTGATTTAAAGGAACAGTATTACAATTCAACATCTTAAAACCTTAAAATAATTATGAAGAATAAATACATTGAACCATATTATGAGATCTTAGGCGTTTCCATAGTCCAAGGTTTGTGGGTTTTTTTGTTATTTAAGTACTTCTTACCCACGGACTTGGTTTACCGCATTGCTGGTCCTTTTTTATAGTGTTTTTTTCTCCGCCCAAAAATGCAACTTTGTCAAAGGACTTTAATTACTAGTTACTTAACAGCCTTAGTTGTAAAGGTTAGCCTTTAAAGTGGAAGGAACCTGTGATGAGTTGCCTAAAAAGCTGTGCTGTATTGACTGGAAAAGGGTATTTTAGAACTGTGAAAACCCTAGGTCCATTTGAAGATTTGTTCCAAAACTGATCCTCATGGCATGGGTTATCTGAAGAAAGTATGACTGCTGTTCTGGTGTTTAATTTTCTTTGAGAGCTATAACAACTGAGACTGTGTAAAATGAAAAAAAAACAAAAACAAAAATGACAATGGACAAGAAGCACTCAAGGAAAATCCAAGAATGTTATTTATTGGACACAATAAATTAGCGCTTTCATACAGGATAATACCTGTACTTCTTTAGACAACAGTACAGGTATTATCCCGTATGAAAGCACTAACATTATTGTCCATTGTCATTTTTTTTCAGTTTGTTTGTCTTATTTTTTCCTTTAAAAAAATACTTGAAACCTAGTGAAGAGGAGTACAGCAAATGACAAACACCTACTTACTCTGCAAAAGCAGCATGCACCAACTGTGAATCAGCAGCCCAACCAAATGAGTGTCCAAAATACATCAACTCTGTAATTACGATTTGTTAACACCTTTATTAAATCATCACTTAAGACATAGCACACATGCATAAATAAAAATAAATAAACTATATCAATATTTTAATGTTTATGCATTGTACATTACATTTGTCTTCTTTCTAACAATTAGGATTCCAGTGTTGCATAAATTATTCAGTTCCTGTCTTCCTTTAGACCTATATCCTCCTGCTGAACATTATTTTGCATGTACTCTTCCACAACTATTTATTTCTATGCAATTTGTGCCTTCTCTTTTCTAAAGATCCCATCTCCAGCTGTTTTATCTCCTTTACAATTTTCAGTACTTAGTTACATTTCATTTGCTTATTGATTTCTGTTTTCTAGTAATTGCTTTTGGCACCCAGTAGCATTAACCTTAGTGAAGCTTTACTATGTCTAGGCAGTTCAGGTCCTGCATCCCAGCTCAAAAGAATAATTTCTTTAGTTACAGTAATTTGCCCTCCCAACATTTCTGACAAAGTACTCTGTTGGGAATTTTTTAAATCTTCTAACTTGTTACACTGCCAAAAAACATGTTTCCAGTTCCCTCTCACTTTCCCATCACACATCCACCATCTACAATCTTCCTAAAGAAAAAGTCTCTGGTGTCCGCGTAGGGTATAAAATGCATATGCAAATACTTCCAAGCCAAAATTGTAAACCTTCTGTACTTTATTGCATACTTGGGAGCCATGCAGATGTCCTCCCATTGTTCCATTGTAAACTACCCTTACTGTCTCTCTTCCCAATTCTTCTAACTTCCTCTGATTGATTCTTATAGTTATGCAATATTTTATATGTGATACTAATTGTCTCTTTTGTAATAGTAGCTTATTTTCCAGACTCAACTAAAGACTCTGCCAGAGCTGGTCCTTCACTTTGAACTCCCCTGTCCCTTCCTCTTTCCCTATACTGATGTTAGTCTCTGGTAGGGAAGGCAGTCTTTAATCTGCAGTCCAAACCCCTGCTTCACCTCATTCCACTCTATTGCTTTTCCATCCCTGGTTATTTGCCTCCCTTACCTTGGCTCCTTTACCAGTTTTCTACAGTAATTTCCAGGCTCTTCTTGTCTATTTTCTTTATCCGTAGTTGCAGTCATCCATATTGGCAAAACCTCCTTTATCAATTCCTGTGATGGCTTGGTTCTTAGAATAAATCCTGCTACTTTATGAATCTATATCCAAAATCATACTCTCTCATTATTTTCCCTCATTTCAACATCATCATCCCTTTCTCATTAGGTTTATAGCCTTCTGCTTGTGTTATGTATATAAGCCTTAATTGTGTAGCTCTAAAGTATACATTTAAATCATGTAATCCTTAACCACCTTGTTTTATGGGCAGAATCAACTTATCTCACTTAACTCTTGTCCTCTCCCCATCCAAATAAATTCATTCAACTCTTTATTAATGTTTGTCCACAACTTCTCTAGATGATGGCAATTTGCCTGGCCAGTATGCAAAACTAAAGGGACTAAAAACATTATTACGAGTTGGATCTTACTATCCATATCCATAATTACGAGCTTCCTGTTTCTCAGTTTTTGTTTTATCTTTTATCTAGTCTCTTCCCATATATCCTTGGCTGTCATAACTGAATCCTTTTTAATCCACACTCCTAAATACTTCATCTTATTGTGTCCATATAAATATGGGCATTACAGAACCAATTCATGTGTGGCAATATGGTTTTATATCTGAAAAGACTTGTCAGAGAGGAATGCTCCCCATCTTAATAGCTCTCTGAAAAACTACACAAAGAGGCTGAATTGGAGGTCCATCCTGTGGCATGCAAAAGGTACACTGCACAAGAGCAGTAGCTCCAAGCTAATAGGCCATGAATTTATCATTGCATTTGACATGGGATTCACTGAATGTCCATATTCACTTAGACACTGTACATGTTTAGGGCTACAAAAGACTGAAGCAAAAAAATATTAGGGAGAGATTGAGATTCACTTGAATTCCCTCTCTTGTGTTTCATAACTGGACATTTGGTATAGACAGACAGCAAAAGTCATTATTTACTGCATATTTTAAAATGAACCTCATTTGAACAATGTAAATAAATGTTTATAAATACAAGCAACAAATATACTTAGAAGGGCATTCCCTAGTAATATAAAAACTGGTATTCCTCAGTAACCATACGTTTTCTGAACAGCTAGTTGTTTTACTAAAAGGTTTATTACTGCTTGCTCTTGCAAACCCAAGTTAGATTTGCATAATCCAATGACTAATAACAAACATTAACTAGAAAAAATGTCACCATTTGAACTGATTTGTTTTAAATGTTATAGAACACTCCTTATATCCATTTAGTACATAGTTAGTGACAACAATACTATGCCTGCAAAAAAATGTTAATGCTAGCGAACAAATTGCATGAAATGTAAACCTGTAGAATGTGATAATGCTGACTTTTTAACTATTAGAAGTCTAGAATCTGCTTCATGTTACTGTGCAATTACCAAATCTGTAAAATGCAATGTTGTGGATAACAGAAAAGAAATGCAGGGACTGCTGCACTCAGGGAGTATGCTTGCATTAGTATATGTTTGCAAGCGAAAAACACTAGTAAGCATGCAGGGTAATGAAGTAAAAATGAGACACTGGTGCTCCCCCACCTACCTGTTAAAAAGAGAGGAATTTAAGGAATGTGTAATTGAAATTATTTGGGAGTTATTAGAGAAGATGGAAAGTACTTCAGCCGTTATAGCTAGTAGGTGGGATAAAATGAAAGTAGAGTTTAAAAATAAGATAGAAATAAAAGAAAAAGAGATATGGTTAAGAGGTAGCAATAATTATTTAGAAGGGCTGACAGAGGATAAAGTATTGCAGAATAAGGGAAATCTCACAAAACAAAACGAAGCACAACTGCAAAGTGCAAAATTAAAAATAAGAGAGTACCTGGATAATATGCATGAGTTTAGAAGGATTGCTGTTAAGCAACTGTTTTTTGATAATAACTCCAAAGCACAAAAACTTTATCACATTGACTTACACAACAGAAAGTAGAAAGGGTTGTTGCCAAACCTAGGGAGCCTATAACAAGAAAAATAAATAGAAATATTAGACATATTTTGGAAATTTTATGAAAATTTGTATAAAGCAGGGAATTGAGGCAATGAAGAAAAAGCACAAATGGAAATAGTTATGGAAGACTTAAACTTGCCAAGATTAAGGGTAGATGAGGCAAAACGATTAACAGTTAAGACAGAAGGAGATAAGATAAAAACAGTGATATATAACTGATCTGTAGGAAAACTCCAGGAATATATGACATTCCTGTGGATGTTAGCAGTTAGGAGGGAAGAAAGTGGTAAAGATCTAGAAGATTTTGTTTAACAATATTTTAAAAGTAGGGGAACCACCAAGATCTTGGAAAAACAGTTGTGGTGGTTGTAATACCTAAAGATGGTAAAGACCCATCAGATCTAGCCCATTTCAATTTTAAAGCATGATTGCAAAGTGTCTATGTCTATAATGGCTAAAAGAATGGCAATGACATTGACAAAATTGATAGAGATGGATCAATGTGGTTTTATGGAGAGGAGGCAAACATTTGACAACATTAATAGAACAATGATGATACAGAGAGAAGTGGAATGTCACAAGTGATAATTTAATAAAGGTGTTTAAAAATACTGCTGTTCGTGTTGGGTATTGAGGCAGAGAAAGCATTTGACAGAGAAAGCAGGGATTTGATGAGTTGGGCAATGAAAGCATTTGCATTCCTTGATACAATGATGAGGTCACTTAAGAAGATATATGAGGGATCATAGGTGAAACTCAAAGTTGTAAGGTACCTCTCTGATAAGTTGTGCTGAACAGATGAATCAGGCAGGAGTGTCTTCTTTCCCCTTTTATTATTGGCATTATATTTAGAACCACTGGCAAAGAAAATAAGGGGCTCAGAAATTCAAGAATATAATTAGTATGGTAATCAAGAAAAGTTGGCCTTATTTGAAGAGAATAGTATTTTGTACCTGATAAAACTAGAAAAGGACATCTCAGTATTATGGAACATTTTGAGACAGTTTCAATTATTTTTTTTTTCGGGATATAAAATTAATAAAGATAAAACAAAGGCTATAGCTGTAAACTATGTACTCTCACAGGAATTGGTTTTGCAATACCCATATTTATGGGGACATGATAAAGTGAAGTATTTAGGAGTTTAGGTTAAAAAGGATTTGGTTATGGCAGCTAAGGATATGTGAGAAAAGACTAAACAAAAGGTAATACAAAAACTGAGAAGCTGGAAGCTCTTGTCAATGGATATGGATAGCAAGATACAGGTAGTGAAAATGTTTTTAATCCCTTTAATTTTATACACAGGTCAAGCATAATTTTGTCTACCAGGGGAGAAATTGTGGATAGTAACTAATAAACAGTTGAAGGATCTTATCTGGGAGGGGAAGAGGGCAAAAGTCAAGTGGGGTAAGTAGGTCCTTCCAACAGAACAAGGATTACCTGATATGGAGAGATAGTTTAGAGCTACACAGTTAAGTTTCTTATACTTAACACAAGCATAAAGCTACAATTCAAAGTATAAAGAGTTGATGATAAAACAGGGAAGAAATTCAAGACATAAGGAGAGAGTGGGATTTTGAATGCAGTTCATTAAAGAGAATAATAACAGTCATGCAGAATATTATATTCATAAAGCAGCATAAAGTATCCTAAGAACTAAGTCAACATGAGAATGGAAAAATGAAATTCTGCAGATACGGATCAATGCAATTAGGAGTACAGAGAATTGGCAAGAGAGAGCTGGATTGTACTGGAACAAACTGGCAAATAACCAAGGTATTGTGACAAATAATTAGAGAAGGAAAGATAATAGAATGGGAAGAAGCCAATAAGATATTTGGACTTCAGGCTAATGACTACCATCCCTATCAGTGACTGATATCAGTGTATGGGCAAAGACAAAGAGCTAGGGGAATACTAAATGAAAGACCTGCACTGGTAGAGTTTTAAATGAATTTAGAACAGAAGCTGCTGTTGAAAAGGATAATTAGTAGGGCATGTAAAATATTGTACAATAGCTATAAGAATCAATCAGAGGAGGTTAGAAATGATTGGGAAGAGAGACTGGATAAGCAATTCACAAAAAAAAAAAACAATGGGAGGACATATGTATGGCTCCCAAATATGCAACAAACATAGAAGATTTAGCATTTTTGCTTGGAAGTGTTTGCATAGGCATTTGTATACTTCAAGTAGACTCAAAAGAATGTTTCCTTATGTGGATAACAAATGTTGGAGGTGTGAGAGGAAGAAAGAGGTAAATGGGAACACTTGTTTTGGGAAGTGTAATGAAGTGGCAGATTTTAAAAAATACCTACAGAGTACTGTACCAGAAATAGTGGATGAGTAAATGGATATTACTAAGGAAATTATTTTTTTTTAACTGGAATACTGGGTCTGAATTGCATAGACATAGAAAGGAGGTCTTGTTAAGTTTAATGCCCCCCCCAAAAAAAAAAAAAAACAATTACTAGAAAATGGAAATCAAATTCTAAACCAACTGTACTTGAAGTCATGGATATTGTAACACAGAGAGAAAAGAACTGGAAATTGTAGCTTTAGAAAAGGGTAGGAGCAAATTACATAGAAAGTTTTGAAATTGTGGGAACAATACATGCAGCAAAAAATGTTTTGAAGGATGAACAAGCTTTAAGGGAAGGCAGGGACTGGACAATTTATGTAGCATTGGATTTCCAGTCCACTGGGGCCAGGAATGGAAAAAAATGACAGTGTAGAATCATCAAGACATGGAAACATTCCTACAATGGGGTTAGGTCAGGCCCAGGGGGAGGATGGCCCCCTGTTGCAGAAAGAAGTAGTCCACAAAAGTCCACAAAAATCACAAAAACAGATAGGCCAAAAAGAGCCATAAAGATGATAGAGTGGACTATTGAGGATAGGAAAGACATTATGTAGTGTTACTATTGTGCAGGAAGCTCAGAATTTCCAGACAGAAGATATACAAAAAGATTAAGAGAAAAATTATAGGTTCATAGGTTCATAGGTTCATACTAGGCTATCTGCCCGAGGGCATTTATAAGCCTAGCCCATAGTTTTGTGGCTTACGCCACCCCTTTAGTTTGGAGAAACTATGCCCATTATTTTGCTGTGCCTCTGTCGAGCAGTGACACTGAGGTAACCCCTGGGGTGTATCTGCGATCTCCCATCCATTGGTCAAGATTCCTCTTGAACAAGGCCAGCGAGGTGCTCTGCCTCACATAAACCGGGATTTTGTTCCACAGCATAGGGAGTCTTTGGGTGATGAATCTATCCCTCCAGCATGTCCTATTAATAACCGTGTCGAGGTTTAAGTCTCCGCCCTTGTGGCTCTGAGGGATCTAGATTTTTGAGATGAAGCATGTTCATCAAATCTGGGTTTGACATGGCCTTGTATGTCAGGCATAGGTCACCTCTGAGCAAGCGGTAAGCAACTGAATATAACTGGAGTTCTTTCAGTCGGGCAGCATAAGACAGATTTTGAGACCCTTTATCCTTTTGGTGAGGAACTTTGTGGCCTCTCCAGCTGCTGCAAGTGTCGGGTCAGATACATTCCGAATGGGGCATTGTACTCGATCATTGGTCTGATGAGTGATGAGTATAGGAGACTATGACTTCCCTTGATCTAGATGTGAATCCCTTCATGATAAGGTGGGCAATGTAGAAGGTCTTCCTAACTACTTTAGCAATATGAGTGTCGAATGAAAGGCTACTGTCAACCTGGGTTCCCAGGTCCCTAATAACTTCTTCTGTGTTCAGGGATTGCCACCTATATGGTAGCTAGGGGTAACCTTATTTTTCCCGAAGGGTATGACTATGCATTTCTTGGCATTTAATTTTAGGCCATGGCTCTGGCACCAGTTATCCATTTCTGTGAGACCCTTCTGAAGGATATCTGTGTCGGATGTGTTTTCAACTACGGCGCCCAGTTTGCAGTCATCTGCAAACTTTGTCAGCCATAACCCTCCTGTGTTTGCTTGTACTTCAGAAAAGTAGATGCCAAACAAGAGTGGGCCCAGGACTGAGCCCTGTGGGACAGGCTTTGAGTCTGACATGGCGCCAGCAACTCTGACCCTGTGGGTTCTGTCACTCAGCCAGTTTGCAACCCATCTTGTAATGTATGGGTTTACATTTAAGTTGATGAGTTTTTCAATGATACCCGAGTGAGGTATTGTATCAAAAGCCTTTGCCAGGTCCAGGTAGGCTGTATGGACTGCCTTTCCCTCGTCAATGGCCTTGGTGACTGTTTCGAAAAAGTCAACCAAGTTTAGAAGGCATGATCTGCCTTTGACAAAGCCAAGCTGGGTTGGATCCAAAGTCTGCAAGTTCCCTATGTCTTTATTTATGAGATCCATTATGATCCTCTCCATGGCTTTGCAGATAAGGCTTGTCAAGCTAATGGGACGGTAATTTCCAGGGTCGGTGGAGGCACCGCCTTTGTGGAGTGGGACCACAGTCGCTGTGTGTCACTCCCTGGGTACGTATCCGGAGGTGAGACTAAGATTAAACAGCTGTCCTAACTGTGGGTTTAATTCCTCGTTGAGTTCATGGAGCACACAGCCGGGGACACCATCAGGTCCCATGGATGCTGTGTTCTTTGCCTTGGAGAGAGCAATTCTCACCTGGGCGTTAGAGATGTTTGGGGGGCTACAATCATTTGGTATAGATATCTCTCCTTTAGGGGAGGGGAGAAGTTTGCACTGAACCTTTCAGCCAGTATGTTGGCAATGTCTGTAGGATCAGTAATCTTCACATCATTTTGAACTAATTCTGAGCATATCTGGGAGTTTCCTCCTAGGTTTCTGACATAGCTAAAGAATGCCTTATGGTTGTCTTTAGAGTCCTTAGCTATTTTTTCTCAAAATTAGCTTTGGATGATTTTATGAGAGCTCTTAGCTTTTTACTTATAGTGATCAGCGGTGTCTTACCTTTTAAGGATTTTGCTCTATCTTGTAGTAGCTTTCTCCTTTTGTTGTAGAGTTTGTTTATGGCTGGGGTCCACCAGACTGGACGCTTGCCTTTGGTACAAAGAGTCTTTGTTTTGCTTGGGATTGCCTGATCCATGCAGCCCTGCAGGTGCTGGTAGAAGGCATTTGTAAGTGATTCAGCGGTTTGAGTAATGTTAACCGCCGGCTCAGGGGCCTTAAAGGAGACCACACTAGTCTTTAGAAGTGTGAAGTCGGCTTTCGAGAAGTTCTTTACTGTGGTCTTTTTCATTTCGGGTGGGGGCGGGATGAGGACCTCCAGCGAGATTAGTTTGTGATCAGATCTCACCAGTGAGGGGTATACTTCCGGCGTTGAACATTGTGCTCCCATGTTCGTGATGATGAGATCAAGTATGTTTTCTCCTCTTGTGGGGATGGTGACTAGTTGTTCCATGGCAATCAGAGGAAAGAAAAATACTTACACAAGAAAAACTATGAGAAGTTTCAAATAAAAATTTGTGTTCATTAATACAACAGATTTACGAAAAACAATATATAGACCAAGAAACCTTGGGCCATTTAGAAAAAGAGGTGACCGAGGAAGTGCAAAATATAAAGAATAAAACCTAGAGATTTTTTCAAATGTATAAAAAGGAAATATGGACATGAGAAAGAAAGAGACATCCAATATGGTGCAATATTTATGCAAAGGAAAAGGCAAAATTAATCAATACAAAAAAGCATCCCCAGATATATTTGAATAGAAATAGAGACAAAGGCATCCAGATATGGAAAATTTCACATTACAAAAAATAAGATCACAAATATGGAATGTAGAACAGAAGATTAGTAAAGCAGAAGTTAAAAAAATAGAAGCTTAAGTTATGGAATACCTGTGAAGTGAAGGATTTAGTGTAGAAAGTCTAACATGGGTTATATTGCAGCATGATAGAGCAGCATGTCCCCCAAGTAAGGAGAAACAAGAGGAGCAGAAACATCTGAAGAAGAAATATGGATATGGGAAAGAAAAAGAGATTGAATATGGTGCAATATTTATGCAAAAGAGAAAGCAAAATGAATCAATATAAAAAGAGCAGCAACAAAGGTATTTGAAGAGAAATACAGGCAAAGGCATCCAGATATGGAGAATTTTACAATACAAAAATAAAAAAATAAAGAGGAAGAGCAGAAAATAGGATTAGTAATGGAGACGTTAAAGAAATAAACACTGAGATTATAGATTACCTGTGAAGTGTAGGATTTAGTGTAGAAAATCTAACTCTGATAACATTACAACAGGATGAAGCAATGGATCTCCAAATTAAGGAGAAACCAGTGAAGCGGAAAACATCTGATCCGTTGCCTTATGAAGATACTTTGGAGTCTTCCATGGGAAACCAGCATAAAAGTTCAGTTGTAGCTGCACAACAAAGGAAGGAACAGGAGACTGTGGCAACTCTGACACAGTCAATGTTGTGGAGTGATAGGCAAGTGAGTTCCCATATGAAAGAGCGATGTATAACACAGGATGAAATTGAAGAGAATGTGGTACAGGAAGATGTTCTGGAACTTTCTATAGAATGCCTGAAAGAAATGGAGAACAAAGAATGTGCCCTCACTTTAGAAGAAAATTATCTAAGAGAAGAGTTGCTTGATTTAATAGAGATGGACAGACATATTAAAATCAATGAAAAAATAGACTACAGAAAGGCAATAAAACTCAAAAAGTTAGAAGTTTAATAAAACAAATGAACCCAGTAATTAGGACTGTTCATAGAGATTCATGCGATATGACAGAAGTAAATAGGATATATTACTGTGCAGCTAAATTAATAACAAAGTCTTACCACAAAAACACAGGGCAGTAAGGAAAAGAAAGATGAGAAATCAAATGCCACATGGAAGTATTGAACAGAGAAAACTGTAAAGTAATTAAGATAAGGTCATTGTTAGAAGAGTATAGAAGAGGAAACAGATAAACAAAAATACTCATAAAGATAGACTTTATAAAAGCAATGCATAGTATCAGAACAGATCTGGATCTGTCATGCACTATCACAAATAATAAACTGAAAATATCAGCACAGGCATAAAAACTTAGAAAATATGCCAATAAACATAAAGGAAAAGTACAAGCAATTTATTGATGATTCCAAAACGTTTATAGCTAATTGAGAAACAAGGCAAAAAGAATTGAAACACCAAAAAAAAAAATAGATTTGTTTTGGAGAAATATCTATGAATATCCTGTGGAACATAACAAAGATGCTGAATGGCTAGAAGAAGTAAAAGAAAGAATAAGAAATTCAAATGTACAGGATATGAAATGGAATGAACCAACGGCCAGAGAGATTGAAACAAAGTTAAGAAAAGCTCCTAAATAGAAAACCCCAGGTCCAGATGTGTACCGAACTTCTGGCTAAAAGCATTAACATCTTTACATGAAGATTCAGACATGAGTAAGAACCCCGAACAGACACCAACCTAGTTAACAACAGGAACAAGATTACTCCTACTTAAGAGTGAACCTGCAAGCTATCCTAAAAACTGTAGACCAATAACTTGCCTTCCGATGACGTATAAACTATACACTGGAATTGATACCGACAGAGTTTATAGTTATCTAGAAGAAAATTCAATCATGGCAATAGAATAAAAGAGTAACAAAAGAAAGTCATATATAATAAAATATAATTTGTTGTTAAATAAAGCCATAAAGGAGAACTGTAAAAAGGGGGAGAATCTAAGTATGGCATGGATAGACTACAAAAAAAATTTGACAGTATTCTACATTCATGGATAAAAGTGCTTAAAGATGTATAAGATAAACCTTGTACTGATCGATTACATTACAGTGACCATGGAACAATGGCAAACCACTTTGCAGTTAATCCGTGACAAAGGACATATAATTATTCCAGGAATAAAAATTCAAAGGGAGATATTCCAGGGTGTCTATTTGTCACAGCCGTTCTTTTGTCTTGCCTTTAACCCATTAAGCTGTCTACTTAACAGATTAGGTCATGGCTACAATTTGGCTCCCAGAAAACAATGTAGTTAAAGACATCTCATCTTCTTTTTGTGGATGATTTAAAACTGTATAGTTCATCAGATGAGAAACTGAAAGCACAACTGCAAGTGGTCAAAACTTTTTCAGATGATATAAGAATGCCATTTGGTCTTGATAAATGTGCAAAAGCAACCTTTAAAGCAGGAAAGCTGCAGCACCAAGAAATCATCAGCTTGGGGCAGAAATGTGATATAAAAGAACTTAAGCAAGTGGGAGTATATAAATATTTGGGAATTGATGAAGGATCAACAATAAAACTTGAACAAATGTGAATAAAACGTTGTAAGGAATATTTTAGAAGATTAAAATTAATACTGAAAACAGCAATGACATATAGGAACAAATTCCAAGCTATAAACCAATTTGCTTTTCCTGTCCTAACTTACAGTTTTGGAGTGATTGACTGGCCCCAGAAAGGTTTTGGATCAGTTAGATAGGAAAACAAGAAGGATGCGTCATGCTCATCACATGATTTATACAAATCAGTGTATAACAAGACTTTATATTCCCCATTCTGAAGGAGGAATGGGCCTCCTCGCAATTGACTACATGTATAAATATGCAATCTTAGAGCTTACCTCACAAGACCCAAGTGTAGTGAAAGTTTTAAAACATGAGGAGAATAAGTCTAAGATGACTTCCCTGCTTAGTTTAGCAGAAACATATCGGTGTCAAGCAGGAATGGAAATCAGTCCAGAAGTAGATAAAAAAAATCAGGCAGCAACTGAATGTGCCATAAAACAAAACAAACAAACAAAAAAAGAATATAAAGTGAAGGATCAGATGAGAAGGCAAGAAATGTGGAAAATGCATGAATATAGTTACAAGTATAGAAAACTCTTGGAATAACCTCATGTTGATCAGGACTGAACTCAGGAATGGTTAAGGAGAGGTGAATTTAAACCATAAGATAACAGGTTAAAATTGCTGGCCCAAGATAGTGGACTATGTACATGTTGATTTACAAAGTCCATTGAACATGTGGGAGAAACAGACAAATGTATGTTTTGTAAAACAGAACTGGAAACAGTCACAT
This sequence comes from Protopterus annectens, assembly GCF_019279795.1. Taxonomy (NCBI): domain Eukaryota; kingdom Metazoa; phylum Chordata; order Ceratodontiformes; family Protopteridae; genus Protopterus; species Protopterus annectens. The sequence continues at coordinate 474,781,530 of NC_056741.1, read as the reverse complement.
ATCTTGCTGCTGGTTGTGATATACTAATGGCAGAAGGACTGTATACTGAAGGGCATAATAATGTGGCAAGATTGTTGCATTGGGGGATTGTGCAAACATCACAGTATTGAAATTGCTGAAAAACACTGGAAACATGAGCCACAAAGCATTACAGAAAATGATGAAGTTTATATCACATGGGATCACCCATTACCAACAGTTCAACACATAGATGCAAGAATGCCAAATATAGCAGTCTATGAAAAAAAGACAAAAGTAGCATTGATCATTTAAATTTCTATACTCATTGACTACAGTGTCTTACATACAGAGAAACACAAAGTCATGATCATAACAGGATTTGCAGGCAGAAGCAAGGGCAATGTGGAAGAAGGCTACCCAGACATTACCGATAATAGTAGGAGCAACTGGTCTTATAAAAAAAAATTACACTGGCACTTATCTGTTACTGATACAGGTAACTCATTATGAATTGTAGAAGGGGTCATTACTGGGCGGTGCTGCAAAGAGCACATCTGGCTAATATCAAAGAATGAAACAATACTAGCTTCTTGATCTTTAACCATACTTTGACTTAGGAATGGGGTCCATTCCCATCATGGTATTAGAAATCCCAAAGACTTGGAGAAATTAAAATAAAAAAAAAAAAAATATATATATATATATATATATATATATATATATATATATATATATATACATATATAAAAATATATGTGATGCATTTATTTGTAACTGGGTGTGATGTCCCCACTCTAGAACAGTAATCAAGGAGCCTGAATCCTCACCACTGACACTGGAGAGGGACGTTCACTTGGAATACAAATGGATACACTCAGTATTTCCAGATGCAGACCTCTCTGCATCAAGCACAGTTAACCTTAAGAGCACACAGGGAACACACTCAGCCCTGGGTCTGTGTTTCTTTCTGTTTCTCTCCCCAGGTCTCAAGTAAGGCTCCCCATTGGCACAGCTGTAGGGTTAAGACCTAAGTTGAGTCTCCAGGCCATGTCCTCCAGTACCCTTTCTGTGAAACCAGTGCTTCATGTCCCTGCTCCAAGTAGCTGACACACACACTCTTTGACATTTAATTTTCATACACACTTGGGAAAGGCTGGCACAGATTACCCGCTCTATCAACTTTGCCCAGACTATAAGGTAGATTCACTGCCATCAGTCAGTTACTGTAAGGCTCTTAAAAGGTTATCCAGTTATGCTGAGTGAAGTTAATACTAATACCAATGGTAATGTCGACAAAGCAGGAAGACTTTTAGGAGTGGCTGCAGCATCACCAAATGAATATAAGTACTCTCAAAGATTAAATATTTCCTAAAAGGACCAGCCACAATGAAAGGTCTAAATATATTTAATAATAAATAATAAAAGAGCATGAAATACTGAATATCTGTTTAAAATAAACACCAGAGTTTCAGTCGCAGGAAATATTAAAATAACACAGATAAACAGATTTACACAGATACAGAAAAACAGTACTTAACTAATCTCACTATATTTTCCTAACTAATCTAAAGAATTATTATTCCCTGGTCACTTACTGGAGAAAGGCAAAAAGAAGTTGGTGAGAGATCCTTCTTTGTCAGGTTCAAAGAACAGACTGCCTTAGGACTTCAGTCTCACCTAGCATTAAACATATTTTAGTGATGGATTCCAGAATGACATCACACACATCTGGTCATCTGACTCCTGGTTGCCATACAACCCCCCCCCCCCATTGCTAGAAACTGCCAGGATTTAGCACCCATGCATCAATGATACAAACACATAGAGCCTTGCTAAGACCTGCTGCAGCTCCTGGAAGTCATAAAACCATAAAACACCTCCACTCTACCTACAGGAGCTAATAAACAATACTTCTTACAGACACTGCATCTCTGGCATCATTCAAAACTGTGAGATAGCATTGTTATGGTCTAAGCCCAGTAATTTAATGTTCTTACTAGTTCTTAAAGTCAGGTGGGATGAGATTAACCTCTTCTCTTCCAGTATTCTCTGTTACAATATATACATTTAAACAGTTACAATAATGTATGCATATTTCTTTTCCGCCCAGCAGGGCACACTGTTGATACATTTTTTTTAATATGAGCAGCTTTACAGATACCTTTTTCAGCACAAGCATATGTACAAATCAATTTGATGTACAAATGACATATAATTCTTTTCAAAATTCCAGCTAGCTGAACTGGTATATATGTTACACATCCATTGCCCTCCTTCTTCTGCCACAGCTGGCAATACCTCACATCATCACACTGGGAACAAGTTATTATGGTTTGTTTTCTTTTATATAAATGTAAGGGTGCCTATGTCACAAGTGATAATTCAATAAAAGTGCTTTAAAAAAACTAGTAATCAAAAAAATGTAGAGATGTGTATTCATGCAGACAAGAGGGAATATGCTATAATGCAAGTAGAAATGCAGACTCTCTTAGGTAAAGTGTTACATCCTGTTGCTCTATTGCCTAACTTAATACATGAGGTGATAATTGGCCAGTAATTTCAGCAGTTTAAATTAGTGTGTATGTTATGGGGAGTAAAAGGCTCATACTAATAGAATGCAGAAATATGTAGCCCTAATAAAGAAAATGGTGTAGAACTAGAAGACACAAAAGAAGATCTAAGTTGTTTCTGGGTCAAAGGGTTAGATAACTATGATAGTGCGTCTTGTTAGAAGACACTGGCTGTAAAAATAATGAAGGAAGTCAATACAGAGACTGGCTGAGAAGGTGAGTGTTGCCTATAGACTTCTGTTTTAACGTAATAAGTCTGTTTGGAAACTGACACAGTAGGACCTATAGTTAAGAATATACTGATAGACTGCTCAAGTGGTGTAGAGGGATTAAGTTCTAACTCTGACCCACCTGACCTGGGTTTGATTAGTGATTCAGGTGAGGAATGGATGTGCTTATCCCAGGGGAAGTAATGCTCATCTCAATATTTCCTGAGGGGAGGGCTGGTCTTTTAAGAGGGGAGTGGCTCTCAGACAGTCTCTGAAATTAGTGTAGGGATGGGGAAAGAACAAGACGGTACATCATAATGCAAAAATCCTTCTCCCTCACAAAAGCAGCTGCTAGTGAGACCATCCCAGAATATCCTTAGGTTCCACTCCAGCCCCAGCCTGGATTCTGTGTTAGTCTGGGGGATGAAAAAGTATGGTCTAAAAGACTCACAATAGACAGAGGCACTGCAGTAAGAGACCAGAAAGTACGAAGCAGGGGAGGGAGCAAAAAATGCACTAAGGGAAGTCAGTGTAGAAACTGAGGAAGAAATAGATGAATCACACACACTGAAGAAAAGGGAAAATGGAGGCCTAAACAGACACCTAAGTTTCTCCCAGCAATACTAAAGCAGAGAGCCAGTCTGAAACAGAAGTAGTTCTCTAAGGCTAAAAAAGGAAGGTAAAATACTGAAGGAGAGGAATAGAAATTACCAGTACTCCTGATGGAAAAAAAAATATTTTTGTGTCTTGCCTCTTTAGGGGAAGAACTTGATGAAGGAGGAAAAACATGCATCTGTTTTTATAGATAAAGAGTCTAGGACTTCCACTTCAAATCAGAATACTTATGAAAGCAGTTCAGACTTGGATAATTTACTGATAAGCCACATACATTTTAAGATTCAGTGGGAATACAGCAGAGTGAAGCTACAGAGAACACAGAGAGAGTTGATGGGAAGTATATTAGCAGTTAGCATATAGGATTAAGACTATGAGTTGTTAAGAAGCTACTTCCTGTGGTACAAGGCTTGATACCATTAGACTCCATTTGCCTGCTGCATGACTTTGAGCAAGCCACTTAACTTTGTGATCCTTTGGGGCAGCTGAGGAAAATTAACTTAGGCTTTTCAATTGTCTCCTGTATCACATGCCTAGTAACTACTTATGACCTTATAAACAGAGCAGCCCAAGTATATACCCCTACTTTGGACAAAGATCAACCAGCTCTACAGGGTAACCAAAGGCAAAGAATGGCACCAAAACAGTTGTTTGCCAGTTATTAGTTTTAATATATTTTAGAGATTTGTAATGAAAGTAGCATAGAGTTACATTCTGAGTTGATAATTACAAATGAATTAAAAAAGCTAGTATTTCAGCTAGATTTTACTGGCCTTGAATTAAGAAGGACACAAAGTTTTGTGTACCCTACTGAGAGGCTCAAAGTACAGTACCCACCCAGGATTATTTAATAACAGTTTGATACCCTTATCCATTGTGAATGTCCCATTTGAACTCATAGCAGTTTTTATTGTAGATCTACATGTAACATTAATAGCCATCAGTGTATTCTAGTAGTTATGGATTGTGCTACATAACTTTCTGAGACAGTACTCCTATCAAGAGTCAATGCAGAGGTCATACCAAAAGAAATGGTACTGTTTTTTTCCAGTGTAGGCCCTTAAGAAATTGTAACTGATCTGGTCAACCCAGTCATACCGATGGTAATGCATGAACTCTGTCATTTTTTTAAACTGAAATATATAATGAAACCTGTATGCCACCCCTAAACAGATGGACTAATTCAGCACTTGAGTAAAACTCTAAAGTCTATGTTATGAAAAGATATAGAAGTGGATGGAAGCAAATGGGACCAACTGTTTTCATATCTTCTCATTACTGTAAGAGTAGGGCCACAAGCCTTAACTGAATTAGCACTGTCTAAACTGCTATGTGGCAAACATCCCTCACATGGAAGGAAGAAAACACCCTCTTTAAAAGCACAACAGAACTTTCTTTTTTAATTTTTAGACCTGCAGGACAGGTTAAGAAGTACAATTCCTATAGTAAGAGGAATATATGGTGAGAGCCCAGGAGGAGATACAAAAGAGAGCATATAACAGAAATGCTCATCTCAGAGATTTCAAACCATGAGTTAAACTACTCTGTAGTGCAAACTGCTGAAAATAAGTGACTTGAAAAGTGATTAGGATATTCTGAAACTGTAAAGAAAATAAGTTAAGTGAATTATAAGGTGAGACAACCAGGAAAATGGAGACCAGAAGAGTTATACTATATAAATGCTCTGAAATCTTGGAAAGAAACTGATGTTTCTGTAGTAAGTATGATCATAGATTAAGTTAAGGTTCCCACATGAGGGCCAGAATTCAAAACAGAAGAAACATTGTCAGTGTTACAGAAACAAGAAGTGACAAAATGTATACTTAAGAATAAAGGGGTATTGTCAGAGTTGCCTGGTAGAATGAGTTTAATCCAGCGCAACACAGAAACTGTGCCTGGTGAGAGAACATTTAGAAACCATATTGGATACTAGAGTCCTAGTGCCAAGCTGTTAGGGAAGAGGTACAGAAAATTCTTAAAGTCAGGATCATGGAGGACTATCAAAGTGAAGGGAACAGTCTGCTAGTACTGGTTCCCAAACCTGATGGGTCTATACAATTTTATAATGACTTCAAGAAGTTGAAAAGCATATTGAAATTTATTTCATATCCTATGCCTTGAGTGGACAAACAATTTAAAAGGTTGAGCAAGACTATTTTGTTCTGGACTTTGGATCTAACCAAAGGCTATTGGCAAATTCCACTAAACATTCTGATAGCTTCTAGTTCTTTTTCAACACCAGTTGGACTGTTTCACTACAAAGTCTTGCCTTTTGATCTAAATAGAGCACCTTCAGCATTCCAGGGACTGATGGATACATGTCTTAGACCTCATACTAGATATGCAGCAGCCTACTTGGATGATGTGATAATATTTTTTGGAGACTGTGAAAGCCATTTTCTTAAAGTCCAAGCCATTGCAAATTCCATATATCAAGCTGGATTGACTTTTAACCCAACTAAGTGTAAATTAGGCATGGTAGAAACCAATATGCAAATTGATGGTGAAACCTCAGGTTGAAAAAGTTGAAACTGTAAAAATTTAGCCCACTCCAGACACTAAGAGCTTTTTTTGGACCTGGTTAGCTACTATTGAAAATTTATTCCCAATTTTTGTACTCTAGCTTGTCCTTTGACTGACCAAACCGAGGGTAAGGTGTCCTTGAAAGTTAAATAAGGCACTGAAACAGAGCAAGCATTTATAAAACTTAAATATATGTTATGTTTAAAACCAGTAGTAATAGCTTCAGATTTTTAAATAGTTCTTGGTACACTTGGATGATTCCTGGTTCAATTCTGGGCTTGGGTGCCTTCTGTACGGCATCTGTATATCCTCCCTGTGTTTGTGTTGGTTTCCTCCTGGTGCTCCGGTTTCCTCCCACATTCTTGAGACATGCTGTATGTGGTTTGGACATTCTAAATTGGCCCTAGGTGTGTGTGTGTGTGTGTGTGTGTGTGTGTGTGTGTGTGTGTGTGTGTGTGTGTGTGTGTGTGTGTGTGTGTGTGTGTGTGCGTGTGTGTGTGAGTCTGTGTGTGTGTGTTTGTGTGTGCGTGTGTGTATGTACGTGTGTGTGCACGTGCATGTGCGTGTACGTGTGTGTTGTGTGTGCGCGTGCGTGCGTGTGTGTGTGTGTGTGTGCGTGTGTGTGCGTGTGTGCGGCGCGCGCGCGTGTGTGTGTGTGTGTGTGTGTGTGTGTGTGTGTGTGCACACCTTCTGAAGAAGGTTGGGTACCAGGGTTTCAACTCAACACTGTAAAACTGTACTACCACTCATTCTGTAGACCAATGATCCTCTCTGGTGACCCCTAACAGAAGCAGCCAAAATGAGAAGAAGAAGAAGAAGAAGAAGAAGACACCTGGATGATTCCGAAGAAGGCATAGGTGCAGTTTTATCTCAAATCATAGAGGGGGAAGAGCAACTCCTTTGTTGCATTAGCAGGGAGTTCAGCAATGCTGAAAAATGCTATTCAACAATCAAAAGAGGGTATCTTGTAATTATATAGGCCCTTGCCACCCTAACATATTAGTTGTAAGGAGGGAGTCTACCTTGATGATTTACCACATTCCTTCATTGTGGCTATACAGGCAAATGGATTGCAACCCCAGACTGTCTCCTTAGGCATTAACTCTTCAGCCATACAATTTCAGGATTATCCATCATCCAGATCACAGTCAACTTAATGCAGATGGGTTGTCCTGGACATAAAACCCATTTACTGGTGCATGAAGCAATGGTTCCATGCTGGAGGGGTCATGTGCCATTGTGGTGGCTGCAGAGGCTGTTGAAACTAGATAGCACTATGTCTTTACAGCCAAGTCACAGCTGGCAGGCGAGTCTGACCAAGGAACAGGTGTCTTTTGTAAAATGAAACTGACAGAAGCAGGCAGAGGTGATTCCTTTTCCCCTTAGTCCTGGGTCAAGGAACAAATGTTTCAGGGAGTCTCCAGGGAAGTTAAGTCTGAAGGGAGAAACCAGGATGTAAGCTTTCCATGCAGTATCAAGTTTGGAGGATGTCCCAGAAGTTTAAAAGGAAAGGAAACCCTAAAGCAGACTTATACGTAACTGTGTGTGAAAACGTATTCAATAATTGCAAGCAGGGATTTGTTCTTTAAATTCTGTGTGAAGAATTTCTACAAGGACAAAACTGTATTTAGTCAAGCTGTTGTAAAGTGCTGGACTTTACTTGTGTTGTGTTTACCCTATTTGCTACAAAGAAGCAAGTTTATGTTATCCCTTATAAGAAAGTTGCTTCAAGAGATTGGTTTGTAACCATTAACACTGTTAAATGCTACAAATCTCACATGAGGCTTGCAAGGTTGTTGGTAAAGAAAACATTATCAATCTGCCATTCTCCCTTTTAGGATGGCTGCTGCCAGAACCCTTTTCATATGACTAGCCCTAGTATTTGCAGCCCTTAGGGCACAAGGTATTCATATTCGTCCTTCCAATGATAAATATTTCGCCCTGTAACATTTGTAATTCCTGCTTTAGAATACTTAAGACTCGTAACCATAAAAAAAAAAAAATTGATTTTCTGAAGGCACTTAAAGATGATGCACAATAATTTTTTTTTTAACCAAGATAGGCAACAAGATTTTCTCTCTGTTTTAGTTCATGTCAGCTGACAGCTCAACTGTTTTGGCAGCAAGGGTCATTCTCTCACATACAGGGTCGTATCAGCTAGTATCATGGTTTAGAATGCCAGCTTTTAGATGAGGAAAACTCAATATTTGTTGAGGAATCTTCTGGATCAACAAATATATTTCTTTGGACGTCTTGATTCTTTTAATTTAGTTAGTCATTTTTTAACAAGTACTTGACTAGTTGACTGAACACAGCCCAGCTGAACTCAAGCAGACCTTTTTTTCCCAATTATTCATCTCTTATTTCTGACAATGGATACATCACACTAGGACTGGGTACCCACATTAGGATAAATGTTAACAAAGACATAAGAAAAATCAAACACATATTTAGTCGAAATATAGAATTTGAGTCTAAAAATGAACCATGAAAAAGCAGTAATAAAAACAGATCAAAGAGTATTAGCAAAAATATTATTTAAACCCCATGTAGGACTCTCACTTAAATGACAACAACACTGAATTAACAGGTTGACTATTGTTTGTTCGAACAGCAAAACATTTGCCCTTCAAAACAACGAGAAGTAAAATTGAACACAAACATTCCGAATGGCCACAATGTCGACCCAAATGATCGACACATTTGAGCCAACATTGTTACCGAAACCATCATGTGATAGCCGTATAGGAGGTGATGTACATCAGACTCCTATACAACATATCATGTTTTTTCAGGGGGGCAATCCCCCCTGCACCCCCCCGTGGGGGCCTGCGCCCTCCACATCCCCCCACTACTAATATATTCTAACTTCGAGATCACACTACAGTGGGGATATGGATGAATTTCCAATCCCCACTGTACCGCGATCTCCTGCAGATAGTTGAATACACATGCAAATGCACTACTGCATTCACATAAGTGTGTTCGACTATCCCATCCATTTAAATTTTGTGCACAACATTCTCATTTTCAGCAGCAGTGCTGCCGACAGACTGTCATTCGCAAAAATGATAGTAGACTGAATTAACATACATCATGCAGATGCTATGTTCCAAAACATAACATTAAGTTTTTGTGAAACAGTCCACAGAAATTAAATATACTCAGTTATCTGAAGTTGTCTTATCCTGGAGGTAGATTGGATGTGGAGATGATGAAGTAGGGGGAAGACAGTGCAATGAAAACAAGAAGGGAAGGAATAAAAAAGGGAGAGAAAGAGAGAGAAAACAAAGACAGAAAAAATGATGGAAGAAACAAAAATAGAATAAGATGGAGAGCAGGGAAAAGGAAGCAGAAAGTCACAGTGAATCTGGGAGGATATGAAAAAGAATGCAAGGAAAAAGATCAGATCAGGTGACACCATAGTCATTAGGGAGAAAGTAAATCTTTAACTGACTTTTAAAGCTGGGAAACAGAGACAAGCTAGTATCAAGGGAAGTTTGTTTTGCAGTTTAAGCTACACCAGAATCAGGTGAGGGAATCACGGTAATTTACTTTTTAAATTGCTTTGTAACACTAAAGGGGTATTGGAAGATCTCAGAGTCTGTGGAGGGTTTTGCTGAGTTAAATTATGAAGCAGAGAGGTACATTTTGTGGCAGTCATGAGCTTAAAGGAGTTACATAATGGAGAGGTGATAAGTTCAAGCCAATCAAGAGATCTTTGAGCAGAGTAGTGATGAGTGTAATGGGACAGTCTGCTAGGAAACTACACAGTCGTATTGTAACTGGCCTCAAAAATAGTTAAGGTCGGAACAGTCAAGCCTGTAAGCAGGTGACACACATAAGAAAGGTGGTAGGAGCATAACTTGCTCAGTCTTTCCTTGGGTATTTTCTAATCCTTAGAAAATCCATAAAAAGCCATAGCTTCTAAATGGTGTTAAGTACATCCAATTTAATGAGCATTAAGCTTCAGAAAAGAATCCAGGCTAACATCCAATATTTTTATAGAACTAACTATTTCACTGTGAGTCATAGAATGATGTAATAGTGTTCTGTGACAAGTTAATGGTATCTCATGCGATTGTACTTCTTGGTATGCTTAACATCTTATATGGGTATGAGCCTGACGATGACAAAAACAGCTCTCGCATTAGTGAAATACTTCTGTCAGAAGGCAGCATGGAAAACCAGCTGTCACATTTGTCCTGGGTAGTGACAGCTGTGTTGTTCAAAATGTTAGGAATAATGTAGTTTTGTTTCTATTTGTTTAGAGCCAGTGGGTAGTTGTACATGAAATTCATTGTCAGAGATAAAACAGAATGAATCAGTAATACAATGACTCAAGTGTATGCTATCATACAAAAAATGGGGCATTCCTTAAACCTGGGAATGGGTTAGCAGTATCAAGGTAATAAATTAAGGAAATGTTTCATATCACTGTTATGACTTGAATCAGTTCTGTGTATATATTTTAGAAAAAAGCTAATGTAAAAACCTTCTGTACTACTGATGCAGTCAAACAGACTGCCAGAAGTAATAAAGTATGCTGTGCTGGAAATAAGTCATGTAGTGTGGAAAGTCAAAACAAGCAGTTTAACATGCCCTCCATGATTGACAGAGACAGCTAATAATGGTTACACAATTCTGGTTCATAGTACAGCACTTCTTTGGCAAATGAAAGTAGCAGGGCTTGAAGGCCAAACCCTCAGTATTTTATTCATCACCTTATTATTAGTATTATTATGAGCTTGGACTCTAGAAAAATATCACATGCTCTTGTTAAATTGACGAACTGATTCATACTCCACCACACACACACACACACACACATTGAAGAACTGATTCATACTCCACCACACACACACACACACACACACACACACACACACACACACACACACACACACACACTTTACACTTTCTTTTGCTTCACAGTTTTTTTAACCATGCATTGTAATTTTCCTGTATTGTCAGTCTTTAAAATCCCATCTTTTTTCAGTGTAATTAAAATCCATTCACAGCAGTGCTGAATAAAACTGGATTATGGATGGTCTAATGAGGCCCTAGGCAGGGTAATGGATGCCATCCCCAAACCGCAGCCATTCCAGTGTCCCATTACTTGGCTATTTCTCCCCAGTTACCATAAACGCTGTTCAAACCTCTCAGTGAGCGTACTATTTTCTTCCAAAACTTTATTTTAAATTTAATAGCACAAACACTGATAGACATTTGCTAAACAAAATAATACAGCCTCACAATAAAATCAGAGTTAGCTTTAACAGTAAACTTTTCTGCCCTTGAAACTCACATTCATAGAAATGGGATTGAAACCCACATAGGCCCCTTGCACATATTTTTAGGAACATGCATACATGCATGTGTTCTTTGATTCACCTTCCTGATTGTATTAAATTATATTCCATGTAAACTACAGCACCACTTATTAAAGTGTGTTTTAAATTTGTAGTTTTGAACATTTTTTTCCAGTAAGCAATGAACCAAAACATATGAACTAATAATGACAAAACTGCCCATTTCAAAACATTTCAACCACTCTGACTTTCGTCATTAAAATTTGCCAGTATCAGTCAATATGCACAATCTCTTCAGAAGTAAAAGTCATCTGAATAATTCCACATTAAGGAGATCTGTAACCAGTGAAGAGGTTGCTGCTATCAAACAACTTTATATTTCAGTGTTTCATCTATAAATTCTGTGCCTGTGGTCCTTGAAGAATAAATAGCCTGTTAAGTAAAAACAAAAATGGTAAGCTGGTAATATGGCAATAGGGAATAGATGGTAAACCAACAATAGGTTCATAGTTACTAGGAATCTCATCTAAAGGTGGAAATACTCAGGAGTCCAGCACCCCCACCCTCCCTTAAGTACAGCACAATATCAGCAATCCATTTACATGCTGTGGGAGTAGACCCCACAGCCTTCTGTATCAAAAGCAAGTATGCTACTTGCTTGTTGTTCTACTAACACTGTTTTTAAATTCTGTAGCACAGTAGTGATGACCATTTGCTAAACAAAACAGTGGCACATTGAAAACAGACTTAGAATGAGTAGCAGTAAACTTGTCTTCCCTTGAAGCTCACAATGCCTTGAAGATGCAAGGAAACTCATACTTTTTCAGTAGTTTGGTAGTTGGTGTGAAGCATTCAGACTCTTGCCTCCTTAACTAACCTGCCATCCCTAACTAGGGAATTGTATGCATACACGTACACACACACACACACAGACCCTTTACCTCCATGCTTAATTTCACAGAAATAAGTCCAGACAGCAGCAGGAATTTCTTAAATTCCATGAGCAGAAAAGAAGCAGAAGCAGCAAGCAGCATGAACAGTGTCTTGTATTTAAGTTTCATGAGTGGAACACGGAAAGGAAGAAGGAAGCAACAGGTGTGTGTGTGTGTGTGTGTGTGTGTGTGTGTGTGTGTGTGTGTGTGTGTGTGTGTGTGTGTCTGTGTGAGTGCGTGCGTGCGTGCGTGTGTGTGTGTGTGTGGCGTGATGCACAGGGTGTTTGTCAACACACGCAGAGATGGACAGATGTAGAGGGTGTTCTTAAAGAGGAACACCCTTAAAGAACACTTGCAATTTTTTTTAATAAATCAAGTAAATGCTGTGGCAACAATGGCTAGACAGCCCCCCTCCTAGACAGCGGGACCTAGGCAATGGCCTAGGTCACCTAGTGCTGGATCCAGCTCTGCTGTTGATTATAAGTTTCTCCACTTCACTTCATGCAATCATGCACTTATTCCATCACTTACATAATGAACACATAACTGCACAATAAAGACACATAAATATAACGTGGTATCTATAGACTTTCTCTGTTCTTCATATTGAAATGTAACGGTGATTATATTGCCCAAATGGTCAACCTATGTAAAAACTGTTTCCTTGACATTGTATGTGTTCCCAAAGACATGACTGACAATAAACTTTCTGTAGTGTTCTTGTAGCCTGGGGAATGCTAAAGTGCTTTAATTTTACAAAGACTCTGACCCCTCTCTCACTTGCCCTGCCAGCTGCTCTTGTATTTTGTTGTGCTACAAAAATCCAGTTTATGCAGTATACCCTTAGAGGAGTAGTTGTCTTCATTTGTGAAATAAGAGTAGTTGATTTGTTTCTAGCACATTTAGCAAAAAAAAATAAATAAATAAAAAGTACGCCAAATGGATTCCCATGCATGGAGTTTTCTTCTTGCCCTCATAGCATGCGGGTCTCAGAGTTGATTATATTAGATGTAAAGCTGTAAGGAGTTGACATAGCCTCTAGCATGGGAGATTGGTGGAAGCTGTCTCCATAAAAAATGTTTATCTTTGCTCAGTCATTGCTTCTGACCACTTTTCAGTTGAAACTGCATCAGTAAATCTGTCCTATCTATATTTTTTGCTGGTTTATTATCAATTAGGACTTAATGGATACAACTAGTAATGTATACCAGTGACATAGAAGCATTACACTACTGTAGTGACTTGAGTAAAGCGGTGTGTATACTAGAAGGCATTGTCACAAGTTCTTTGGGGTATCTCAAAAACACCAAATTCCACTTCAAAATGCACAAAATTGTAGTTAGATCTCAAATAGACATCTGTCTAAAATTAGTGATTATGCAGTAGGGCAACCTGCCCCCTGTCTCTCCAATATGGGGGGTGGTTTTACACCCTATACATCCTAATATATATAATTGTGTTATAAAAACACAAAATTGCCATTACTCAGAGAAAAAAAAACGTTTTTTGGGAGGGGGTAATATTTATCTTTCTCCTTTTCTTTGAAAAATTCAAAGATAACTACTACTTTCAAAATGCACAGCTCAGATCTGTCTGATTCAAGCACCTGTATTTATTAGTATTTTGGGATAGAGCACTAATCTCCATGGACCTTTTTTGCACTCAGCTCAGGAGCTGTGTCTGGGTAAGTGATTTGCTTAGAGTGACACAGTTAGGCAATGGAGGCTTATGAAATCAAACCTTGCACCTCTGGATCACAGGAAGCAGAGAAGTGATCATTTAAGCCAACTGCCAGGCAATATTTGTGTGGTGTATACCAATTTGTACTCCATTTGTTAATCTGATATCTAAGTTATTACAGATGACCAGTAGCTAATTATCAAGATGATTCTTGCCTCCTGTTTAATAAATATTTTATATATATGTATGTGTGTAAATATATATATATATATATATATATATATATACATATATATATATATATATACATATATATATATATATATATATATATATATATATATATATATATATATATATACATTTTGTATATATATATATATATATATATGTATATGGATTCACTTTAGAAGCTCGAAATACTGAAATCTTGAATTTCAGTATCTTGAGCCCAAGGAGATGAATCCACATAACAATGAAAACTAAAACCGTGAAATTCAAAACCTCGAATACCGGACGTTTTGAATTTCACGGTTTTACTACACACACACACATCATCCACCACACAAACACACACAGTCACTCTACTATATGAAAGCAGGGTGGCAAGCCCGCCTGGACCCCCCATGCGGAGGGCCGCACCCCCCACACCCCCCCTACTTAAATATTCTCACTCCGTGGTCGCACTACATACAAACACACACAAACACCACCACACAAGCTACATTCTCCTCGCACACACACATCACAGCAACAAAACACACTGACACACACCACAGCCCCTACCCAAACCCCTTAACACACACACAAACTTACCTGAATACATGACCACATTGGAAGTTTAGAAGCACGAAATTAAAAACCTCCGGTATTCAAGGTTTTGAATTTCGCGCTTCTAAACTTTTGCTATTATGTGGATTTGGCTTCTTGGGCTCGAAATACTGAAATTCGAGATTTCAGTATTTTGGGCTTCTGAAGGGAACACACACACACACACACACACACACACACACACACACACACACGTGTGTGTGTGTGTGTGTGTGTGTGTGTGTGTGTGTGTGTATATATATATATATATATATATATATATATATATATATATATATATATATACACACACACACATATCTATGTATATAAAATATAACATCTCTTTGTAGAACTGAAAGACAGCCTTGTGCTGAATAATCCTTCCCTTGGTATCTCTGCTGTTTGTCTTGTAAATGACAAGCCTTCCCTTTTTGCTCGGACATCTGTTTTGAGTAGGCTTATAAATGCATTACTGTGCAGCATGCTGGCAGCTTAGAATCATTACGCTTGATAGTGCCAGGTGTCTTTCATACTATGTGGCACTGCACTAGCTGCTCTCCAGTGCTGCTTTAGCTATGACATTTCTTAACGTTGGAAATATATCTGCAGAGGACTACATAAAAAATCTTGTAGAACCACCCATTCTGGATTTGAGCGTGCCTGTTTGTCTGTGTGTCAGACAGGCTACTTCCAGTTAGCAACACAGGCTTGCAGGATATTTGAGAAGCAACAGTTATTAATACATTCTCTGATATACAGTCCAGACACATGCTAGTAACTGTACTCTTGATCTTTTATCATGGTAGCACGTTATTCAGTCCATGTTCCTGCTGGATGATTGGTTATAACAATTAAGAATTACTGGCAACCACTTACCATTTAGGCACACATCTCAGCACTCAGTGCCATGTTCTGTTATCATTCCCTGCCATATTTGTGTTAATATTTACAGTCACTTGCATATTGAATACATAATTGCACAGTAAAGAGAAATTAAATTAACACAATATCTGTAGACATTCTCTGTTATTCAAACTGTACCTGTAAGAGTGACTAGATTGCCCAAATGGTCACCCTGTATAAAAACTGTTTTCTTTACATCATATATGTTTCCAGAGATGTGACTGACAATAAAGCAATGCTTATTCTATCACTACAGATTATAATCACTAACAGTCAAGCATAAAACTATATTTTATACAGAACTGTGCAGTACAGTATTGTTAACTGTTGGGCATTAATAACCTGAGACTTAGCTCCATGGACTATCTGAACAGAGATATTGTTGATATATGTGAATATGCGTCTCAGGCAGGTATGTGTCTTGCATTAAGCTGTATTCTACCTTCAACCAGAGTGATGCCACAGTACAAACAAAAGATGATTGACTTCAATAATTGGCTTGGTTTCTGGTACCTTTCCAGGGGTATTCAATATTTGTCAGCATGGGAGGACATGGTTAACAGACCACATTGTTTCGCAAAGCATGGTTTGTACCTATCCCCCCTGGGCTTCTGAATATTGGATAAAACTTTATCCAACCCCTTAGAGACTTTTTTGGCAATGCCAAATTGGCAGACCTACTGACATAGCAAATATAACTTAAAGAAACCTAAAAATGTTACTGCTCAATGCTAGGAGCCTAAACAAGAAACTGTACATTTCCGTTAAACCCCTACCACTTCTCGCTGGTCTGCTTTTGCCATATTTCGTCTGTGCAAGGCATCGGCAGTTTGATTTCACTTATTTCCTGCAGCAGTGACAAAGATGAAATACACAGAAGTACAGAAAGAAGGTAGTAATATTAAACCCCCATCACTTCTCGGAGGTCTGCTATTCCCATATTTCCTCGCGGCAAAACTGTAACGGAGAACTACTGGCTTTAGATGCATTACATACGAAGTTGTAATAACAGATAACACTAAAGTGAAATTACTGGAAATTGCAACAGTGGACAGATTACTACTGTGTTTACATGCATTTTCACTTTACTTTTATCTGTTATTACAACTTCGTAAGTAATGAAGAAATATTATGTAAGCACTTCATTGGTTAGTCTGCCATTTTCATTGACAGTCAGCACAAGGAGAACCATGATGGGCCTTCAAACAGACCTGTGAGAAGTACATAAAAAAAAGATAACAGAAATGCTCGATCAATTGTCTCCACTTTATTTCAGCAACAGCAAAGCTTTCGGGTTTCCCCTTCTTCAGTGCTAGTACATAACAAACTCAATTCTCCATTCAAATATATAGTAGCAATAAAAACATGTGACACAGCCCATCCAGTAAAAACATACCATATAATTAATTAAGAAAAACACAAATCTAAAAGTAACTAAAATATGTTTTTTTTTACAATATAAGCACATCAGCTAGTACAATTACTGTAACTTTTGTTGTTTTCTACATAAAACTGGTTTAATGCTTATCGCATTATTAATACCAGGATATATGTCTGCTTGCAGCCTTGTAACCCAAGCATATTCTATGTTCTCAATCATATTATTAACATCACCCCCTCTTATGCTGTTATTTACTACCTTAATCACCCTAAATTTGAAATTATGGTTATTACCTTTCTCGGTAATATGCTTAGCCAATGCATTAGTAGGTACATTCCTTTTAATGTCAGATCTGTGCTCAGTTATATGATCTCTTAATCTTCTGGTACTTTTTCCTACATAGAAGCAGAGACATTTTTGGCACATAGCTAAATATACACTCTGTGCTGTATTACAATTGGCATAGCATTCAAATTTATAGGTACATTTTGTAAGTGGATGAACGAACTTAGTTTCAGTGATAATGTCAGTACAGCAACTACAATTTATGCAAGGATAAATTTCTTGTCTGTGTGACTCATTTGGTTAGAAAATGTACATTAATTTGTGTTCAGTCTACTAACTCTACTCAACAAGAGTTACATTAAAGACTCAGGAGTTTTTTTGGAAAAGCTGTATATATGGTTTAATCAATATGATGGAACTGATTTTCTCTTAGTAACGGTCGATATAAATTCTTTGTTTACCATGATACCAAATGACTGTGGTTTATAAGCACTAAAATGGTTTTTGAACTCTAATACTGGGATGTATACTAGGCAAATAGAAAATATATGTGCAATTATTGATGTACTTACAAAGAACATATTTCTATTTGATAATAGACCATATAATGAATAAAGAGGACCAGTGGAGTGAATGCTCAACGGAACAACAAGCTCAAAGATAAATAGTTAAAAACAAACACCGCTGAGCAAAACAATGGAGGATTGCAGTCTCATTTAAATCACAAGTAGCTCCTAAATCCAATAGCCAATGATGTAAATAATCCAAGTGCAGGCGAGGTATGTAAAAAGCAGGTTTATTAATAAAAGAGGTGGCGCTTTCATGAGCTTCTTCAGACCTATACAACTAAACTGTCTGTAAACATCAGTTTAAAAAGCCAAAATGGCGCCAAAATCCTGTCCATTATTTAAAGGTACATGGCTCATTAAAAATATCATGTAAAAAAGTCATATATAAAATTCCTATACACCATCATAAAACAGTACGGCATTTCAAAACAAAGCCATTCATATTCATATCCATTATTGGAATAAATAAATCAAAAGTATGTGTGACAGATGGGGAAAAATTTTAGTAACATAACTATCAAAACATTGACAGAGCATCTATGCATATAAAGGTTCAAAAAGACCCTACTGGCCACAAAGTAAAAAACTCTTCATAGCCTCTTAACATCTTTTGGACAATAACCTTCTTGATTTCAGCAGAGGTGGGGAACCCTTCCATTGAGACCTGGGGTGATATCTGCCCTAAACTTAATAATCCAATGGATTTCCCTGGTCTCTGTATAATTGTTAATGTCCCTCTCCTGTATGTCCTTGAGATCTGTTCCAAGATCCTGAACTTAAAACGATGCTCTTGACCTTTGTCATTAGTGTGTTTGGATAGTGCATTATGTGTAGTACCTCTCCTTGTGTGGTATACATGCTCACGAATCCTATCCCTCAGTGTCCTATTGGTCTTGCCTACATAGTAGGCTGGACAGACTGTGCAGCAGGCTAGGTAAACTACATCTCTGGACATACAATTGCCCTCGTCCTGATGTAGTAAATACCGAACCATATGGATATCGGAAGACAGGGTCGGTTTCTATATATGGACAAAAATTGCATTTGTCATGTGGTCATGTAGGGACCCAACAAAGCAGGTGGATCATTATGGACCCTTGGGTAGCAGAGCAAACTCTTTAAGTTCTTTTATTCCGGTAAGCGAATCTAGGTCGAGTACCTGTAAGGCTCTTAATAGTTGGGTCAACTGATAAAGCGTGCCAATGCTTAGAGAAAATATCTTTAAGTGTACCTACATCCCTGGTGTAAAAATGGGAAATGCAATTCCATTGTCCATATTTGAACCGCCCTCTTGGCTATCAAGCCATCACTGGCCTCTCCGCGTATATTTCAACAGCACCATCTGAGAAATATGGTTTGCTCTGTCTATCCTCAGATCTGCAATGCCGCCATCCCTCTGGAGATATCTAAGTGGTCATAGCCACGTTCCCTCAATTGCTGCTAAGGTCTCCTAATTCACTTGCCAGATGACTGTCTAGGGGTGTATATCTAGACATCCGCATTGATTGTCCCTTCACTATGTTCTTGTATACATAGCCAGGATGCATGCTCGAGCGATGCAGCAGTGTATTCCTATAGCAGGTCTTGCGATAAACACCCGTGTTGACTATCCCACAGGGTAATTTATCAACAAAGACATCTAAAAAAGGAATAGTGGTCTTGACCAATCCATAGTAAACTTCAGAAAGGTGACAGACATGTTGATCTGTGTAAAAAAGGACTCTAATTGTATTGTAGAGCCACTCCACACAAGGAAGAGATCATCCACAAAACGCCTATAGAATGGTACTGACTCCTGAAACAAACTATTCTGAAACAAGAAGCTATGTTCCCACTCTGCCATCACCAAGTTGGCGTAGCTATTGGCACAGGAAGTGCCCATAGCTACGCCATCCTTCTGCAGAAAAATCTTGTCATGGAAACAAAAAAGATTGGATTCTAAAATAATAACCAACAACATAAGAATCAAATCAACATCATACTTCAGAGGGAGGTCGGTTCTCCTCAGATATGCACCTACCATTGCTCTACCTTCCTCATTGGGTATAACCGTAAATAAGGACTGAACGTCCATGGTGACCCATATGAGGTCTTCAATTCCAGAACAAGTGTTGATATATTGGTAGAAATCCAACAAAAACTGTCTGGTATCCTTAAGAATGAACCTATTGGCATCAACCAATGGTCTGAGTTGTGCCTCAACTAAAAGTGACAGGGGTTCAGTTGACCACCCTCTCCCTGCAACTATGGGTCTAAGAGGTGGATGTAGTGAATCCTTATGGATCTTTGGGAGACCCTGAATGGTAGGTAATAGGGGATGAACCACATTGAAAAATTCATATAGAGAAGTATCAATAACACCATTATCAAAAAGACCAAATAATATGGAGTATGCTCTCAATGATGCTGTCCACCCTATCATTGGTAATAGGAACATAAAACTTGTCATCAGCCAACATTAGTAGCATATCATTATTATACCTGTCCATGTCAAAAACTACAATCCCACCTCCTTTGTCTGCGGGTCGGATAATAATCTCCCTGTTGTTACGTAGGGAGTCCAAGGCCCTACGTTGTATAAGGCTGAGGTTATATTTCCTTCTCTTGTTGCCAGATTCTGACCCATTCAACCTATATATCTCATCTTCTACCAGTTTGCTATATGCCGCAACCAGAGGGTGGTTGAATGGGTCAGAATCTGGCAACAGGAGAAGGAAATATAACCTCAGCCTTATACAACGTAGGGCCTTGGACTCCCTACGTAACAACAGGGAGATTATTATCCGACCCGCAGACAAAGGAGGTGGGATTGTAGTTTTTGACATGGACAGGTATAATAATGATATGCTACTAATGTTGGCTGATGACAAGTTTTATGTTCCTATTACCAATGATAGGGTGGACAGCATCATTGAGAGCATACGCTCCATATTATTTGGTCTTTTGATAATGGTGTTATTGATACTTCTATATGAATTTTTCAATGTGGTTCATCCCCTATTACCTACCATTCAGGGTCTCCCAAAGATCCATAAGGATTCACTACATCCACCTCTTAGACCCATAGTTGCAGGGAGAGGGTGGTCAACTGAACCCCTGTCACTTTTGTTGAGGCACAACTCAGACCATTGGTTGATGCCAATAGGTTCATTCTTAAGGATACCAGACAGTTTTTGTTGGATTTCTACCAATATATCAACACTTGTTCTGAATTGAGGACCTCATATGGGTCACCATGGACGCTCAGTCCTTATTTACGGTTATACCCAATGAGGAAGGTAGAGCAATGGTAGGTGCATATCTGAGGAGAACCGACCTCCTCTGAAGTATGATGTTGATTTGATTCTTATGTTGTTGGCTATTATTTTAGAATCCAATCTTTTGTTTCCATGACAAGATTTTTCTGCAGAAGGATGGCGTAGCTATGGGCACTTCCTGTGCCAATAGCTACGCCAACTTGGTGATGGCAGAGTGGGAACATAGCTTGTTTCAGAATAGTTTGTTTCAGGAGTCAGTACCATTCTATAGGCGTTTTGTGGATGATCTCTTCCTTGTGTGGAGTGGCTCTACAATACAATTAGAGTCCTTTACACAGATCAACATGTCTGTCACCTTTCTGAAGTTTACTATGGATTGGTCAAGACCACTATTCCTTTTAGATGTCTTTGTTGATAAATTACCCTGTGGGATAGTCAACACGGGTGTTTATCGCAAGACCTGCTATAGGAATACACTGCTGCATCGCTCGAGCATGCATCCTGGCTATGTATACAAGAACATAGTGAAGGGACAATCAATGCAGATGTCTAGATATACACCCCTAGACAGTCATCTGGCAAGTGAATTAGAGACCTTAGCAGCAATTGAGGAACGTGGCTATGACCACTTAGATATCTCCAGAGGGATGGCTGGCATTGCAGATCTGAGGATAGACAGAGCGAAACCATATTTCTCAGATGGTGCTGTTGAAATATACGCGGGAGAGGCCAGTGATGGCTTGGATAGCCAAGAGGGCGGTTCAAATATGGACAATGGAATTGCATTTCCCATTTTTTACACCAGGGATGTAGGTACACTTAAAGATATTTTCTCTAAGCATTGGCACGCTTTATCAGTTGACCCAACTATTAAGAGCCTTACAGGTACTACCTAGATTCGCTTTCGGAATAAAAAGAACTTAAAGAGTTTGCTCTGCTACCCAAGGGTCCATAATGATCCACCTGCTTTGTTGGGTCCCTACATGACCACATGCGACAAATGCAAGTTGTGTCCATATATAGAAACCGACGCTGTCTTCCGATATCCATATGGTTCGGTATTTACTACATCAGGACGAGGGCAATTGTATGTCCAGAGATGTAGTTTACCTAGCCTGCTGCACAGTCTGTCCAGCCTACTATGTAGGCAAGACCAATAGGACACTGAGGGATAGGATTCGTGAGCATGTATACCACACAAGGAGAGGTACTACACATAATGCACTATCCAAACACACTAATGACAAAGGTCAAGAGCATCGTTTTAAGTTCAGGATCTTGGAACAGATCTCAAGGACATACAGGAGAGGGACATTAACAATTATACAGAGACCAGGGAAATCCATTGGATTATTAAGTTTAGGGCAGATATCACCCCAGGTCTCAATGGAAGGGTTCCCCTGTGACCTCTGCTGAAATCAAGAAGGTTATTGTCCAAAAGATGTTAAGAGGCTATGAAGAGTTTTTACTTTGTGGCCAGTAGGGTCTTTTGAACCTTTATATGCATAGATGCTCTGTCAATGTTTTGATAGTTATGTTACTAAAATTCCATCTGTCACACATACTTTTGATTTATTTATTCCAATAATGGATATGAAAATGAATGGCTTCTTTTCCAAATCCAGGACTGCTTTATGATGGTGTATAGGAATTTTATATATGACTTTTTTACATGATATTTTTAATGAGCCATGTACCTTTAAATAATGGACAGGATTTTGGCGCCATTTTGGCTTTTTAAACTGATGTTTACAGACAGTTTAGTTGTATAGGTCTGAAGAAGCTCATGCAGCGCCACCTCTTTTATTAATAAACCTGCTTTTTACATACCTCGCCTGCACTTGGATTATTTACATCATTGGCTATTGGATTTAGGAGCTACTTGTGATTTAAATGAGACTGCAATCCTCCATTGTTTTGCTCAGCGGTGTTTGTTTTTAACTGATAATAGACCATACTTGCAGGTATCAGGAGTGACCATGGGTACGCCCATGGCCAATACCTATGCTAACCTTGTTTTAAATCAATGGGAAGAACAATATATATAAAAATATGGAGGGTTTGTTAACTCTAATTTATTATTTTATAAACGTTTTGTCGATGACTGCTTCCTTGTCTGGAAAGGGAATGTCAATGAGTTGAAAACTTTTATTGCATACCTGGACAGTACCACTAGCTTTTTAAAATTTAAGTTATCTTACTCAGATCAATTAATCACATATCTAGACATTAACCTAAAGAAAGATGAAAATGGATTATATACCAGTGTTCATAAAAAGGAGGTACATGCAAATAGATATATGTATTGGCGTAGTATGCATGTCCCTCATGTTTTTAGGGGAATTGTAAAAAGCCAATTGAGTAGAGTTAGTAGACTGAACACAAATGAATGTACATTTTCTAACCAAATGGAGGTAATGATGAGAGAGTTCACTGATACAGGTTATGATGAAATTGATTTAAGTAGAATTGCAGATGAGGTTAGAAATGAAAGATAGGTTAGTTGGACTCCCTATTTTGGTAGCAGAACCCATATAAGGAATGGAAATGGGAGAAATGCCAATAGATTAAGATATATAATGAATTTTAATACTAAATCTAAGGAAGTGGAAACCGTCATACGTAGAAATTGGAATATTCTGCTATCTATGCCAGAACTGAAGCAGGTTATTACTGAAATTCCTTACTTTGCTTATACAAATGAAAGGAGTTTAAAGCAAAGGTTATGTTACAAAGACTTACATACTGGAAGGGTTATGAATGAGTCACACAGACAAGGAACTTATCCTTGCACAAATTGTAGTTGTTGTGCTGACATTATCACTGAAACTAAGTTTGTACATCCACTTACAAAATGTACCTATAAATTTGAATGCTATGCCAATTGTAATACAGCACAGATTGTATATTTAGCTATGTGCCAAAAATATGTCTGCTTCTATGTAGGAAAAAATACCAGAAGATTAAGAGATCATATAATTGAGCACAGATCTGACATTAAAAGGAATGTACCTACTAATGCATTGGCTAAGCATATTACTGAGAAAGGTAATGACCATAATTTCAAATTTAGGGTGATTAAGGTAGTAAATAAGAGCATAAGAGGAGGTGATGTTAATAATATGCTTAAGAACATAGAATATGCTTGGATTACAAGGCTACAAGCAGACTTATACCTGGTATTAATAATGCGATAAGCATTAAACCAGTTTTGTGTAGAAAACAACAAAAGTTACAGTAATTGTACTACCTGATGTGCTTATATTGTAAACATCATATTTTAGTTACTATTAGATTTGTGTTTTTCTTAATTAATTATATGGTATGTTTTTACTGGATGGGCTGTGTCACATGTTTTTATTGCTACTATTTATTTGAACGGAGAATTAAGTTTGTTATGGACTAGCACTGAAAAAGGGGAAACCCGAAAGCTTTGCTGTTGCTGAATTAAAGTGGAGAAAATTGATTGAGCGTTTCTGTTATCCTTTTTTCTTTGTTTTGGTTATCCTTTTTTCTTTGTTTTGGTTCTATGTTTTGTATTGGATACAGTTGGCGAGAGTAAGGATATATTTTTTGTTGTAGAAGTACATAAAAACACGTTCAGCCAGATATGCTCCTCTTTGCACCTGATGGTGTGCTCTGAAAAGAAAGCTGCCACTCTGAAGATTGGTAGATACTGTCTGACCCGTAAAAGCACTAAATGCGCTAAGACATTTGTATATAATGACAGCGAGTAAATGTGCCACATGCTATTCATAAAGAGAAATAACCTAGATCTAGTACATGGGAAAAGAAAGCAAAACACAAAGGAATAATTGCAGAAATGATAATAATTTCCAGTGAGAACTAAACCCAAGAAGCGAAGTTTACAGGAATGGAAATGTAAGAGTTTCTACAGAATACATCACTTGCTTTGTGATAACATGACTGAGCAAGTGATTTCCACAATTTCACGCTATAAAGATGCCTTGCGGTGACAAAATATGGCAAAAGCAGACCAGCGAGAAGTGTTAGGGGTTTAACGGAAAAGCGAAGTTTACCAGAATACAAAGGTAAGGATTTATACAGAATACATCACTTGTTTTGTGATAACATGACTGAGCAACTGATTTCCAAACTTTCATGCTATATAAAGACGCTTCGAGCCGATGAAATATGCAAAAGCAGACCAGCGAGAAGTGGTAGGGGTTTAACGGAAAAGTACCCAAGAAACTCCATACCCTACAAGCCCTCCTCACTCTGGAGAATATATACTTCTGTGCTGTTACTAAGACATGGTTTAAATCTGCAGAAACTACTCTGGGAGTGCAAAGTTTCAGTGCCTTTCATGCATTTAGACCATCAGCTGCACAGACAGGAACAAAACATGGAGAAGTGTTGATCTACATTAGCAACAAGTATACTTCTAGGTTTGTTAAACAGGATGATGCCCTGGAGTTTATCATTGTGCAAATCACCATAGACAAAGTCCCATAACATATCTTAGCAAGTTATAGGTCACCCTCTGTGTCCCAAGAATCCCACAGCTCATACCTAGACTTACTGGAGACGCTCACCATTAAACCAAATACCCTATTCATGGGAGACATTAACTACCCCTCTATAGACTGTGAAACATACATTGCCTCAGACTCATAGGCACATCGATTCCAGATTTTTATTAACACAAAAATCATTGATTAGATAGTGCGCACACCCATCAAAGATTCAAACATACTGGACTTGCTACTCACCAATATGGAAGAGTGCTGTACAGCCCCCAGTGTCACATCCTCACTGGTGGGGATGGGGCACAAAGCTGTCTTCTTCAAAATACTTACCAGTATGAGACAGCGCTGCACATCACCCAGTGTCATGTCCCCAATGGGGAGATCAGGCCAATAAGCCATCTCCTTCAAAATAAAATCAACTCAGTAACCCCAGCAAACCCTGTAGCATTTAGGAAGTATTCCAAAGCAAAATACATCCTTTGAGCAGTAGTTTGTCACAATTCAATATCCTTCCTAAACCAAATGTCCCAGCACCCTATGTAGAATTGTTCACAGAGACTTTGTACAACCACGTTAATGGTGGTATAAAGGCTGCTATACCTACCAGAAGTAAGCCCAAAACAAACTCTAAAAACAAACCACGTTTGGTAGAATCCTAACCTTCACAGGATAAATAACAAAAGGAAAAAATACATGGCTAAAATCAGGAATAGCTACTCCCATAATGATAAGAGTGCTCTAATTAAACTAAACAGTAAACAAAGAGGACTAATTAAATCCAGTGGGGTCAAATTGTCAAGATAGTTTCAAGGGCTAAAGACAGCCACATGGCCTTCTAGAGCTATGTCTGTAACCTCAAAGGCAGCACACAGCAGAGTGTCAAACTGATGCCTGAAATTCTCCAGGTGCAACTAACACTAGGTAAGACTGCAATCCAAATTTTAGTTTGCTACAAATCCCCCACCATGCCTCAAGATTCTCACTACACCTTTCTAAACATACTGGAAAATGTTAAGATACAACCAAACACCCTAATACTGGGTGATTTCAACTACCCTGCCATTAACTGAGAAAACTACTCATGTTCAACACCTTTGCCCAACGGTTCTTGGAATTCATAAATTCCAATGCCCTGGATCAACTAATCCTTAGTCCCACCAGGGGCTCCAATATCCTAGACCTGGTCATTACCAACATGGGAAATCGATGCTCCACACCTATGGTCACCCCCTCGTTGGTCAGGTCTGACTATAAGCTAATCACCCTTGACATCCACATCCCACCTCCACCCCCCAGTAAGGAAACCTCTATAAAAAACTTCTCCAAAGCCAACTTCATGCTACTCAAGTCAGAAGTGACAAACTTCATGACACCCATGCAGATGGGAACTGAAAGTTCGACTGCTGAATCCTACACTAAGGCACTGTATGAGCACATCCACTCGTGCATGAATCGTGCCATTCTCAGTAGAACCAAGATGCTCCCCTCCAAAAAAGGAAGCCAATCTGGTGGTCCCTTGCCATAAACAAACTTTACAACAAAAGGAAGAAACTGTTGCAGAAAAGAGGAAAATCCCAGGATGCAAAAAAACTCCCTTATCAGCCTCAGTATGAAGCTGAGATTCCTCATAAAGTCCTCCAAAGCTAGTTATGAAAATAAAATTGCCAAAGATGCCTAAGACAACCACAAGGCATTCTATAGCTATCTCAAGAATCTAAATAGCAATGCTCAAATCTGCTTTGAGCTACAACAGAATGGCATTAAATATACTGATCCCAAGGATATTGCCAATATCCTCGCAGATCGATTCAGTGCAAACTTCACCCCCCTCTCGCCCCCTAAAGGGCCCACCTCAGTACCAAAAGATTGCCAAATTCTGGTAATAACGGCCACACAGGTAAAAAATGCACTCTCCAAAGCTAAGAATACAGCATCCATGGGACCAGATGACATCCCAGGCTGTGTACTACATGAACTACAAAATGAACTGGCACCTCATCTAAGTGTCATGTTTAATCATAGCCTCACCTCAGGCTTCATGCCCAATGAGTGGTGCACAGCTACAGTTATCCCACTCCACAAGGGGGGATCCACCTTGGATCCTGGGAATTACCACCACATCAGTCTGCCGAGCCTGATCTGCAAGGCTATGGAACATATTATCATGGAACTTATAAACAAAGACATTGGCAACCTTCAAACACTGGACCCCATGCAGTTTGGGTTCGTGAAGGGGCAATCTTGTCTCCTGAACATTATTGACTTCTTCAAATCAGTCTCCAGAGCCGTGGACAAGGGTAAGTTGGTCCACACAGCCTATCTGGACCTCATCAAGGCCTTCGACAAAATCCCCCACTCTGGAATCATAGATAAACTTACTAAGCTGGGCAATAATCCCTACATCACTCGATGGGTTGCCAGCTGGCTTACTGACAGAACCCACACTGTAAAAGTAGCTGACTCCAAATCCAGCTCCAGACAAGTGACAAGTGGAGTACCTCAGCTTCAGTCCTGGGACTGTTGTTTGGCATCTATTTCTTTGAAGTACAGGTCAACACTAAGGGACTCTGGCTAACAAAGTTCGCAGATGACTGCAAACTGGGAGCCATTATTGACTCCCCAAATGATGCGGATATTCTACAAAAGGGCCTTACAGAAACAGATGCTTGGTGCCAAAGCCATGAGCTCAAGCTCAATGCCAAGAAATGTACAGTTATCCCCTTTGGGAAAAAACATGTACCCATGAATTACCACATAGGTGGCAGTACACTAAACACCAAAAGTGTGATAACAGACCTATGGACACAGGTGGACAGTGGTCTCACCTTCGATAACCACATCACCACAGCAGTCAGGAAATCCTTCTATGTGCACACCTCATCACTAAGGGCTTTTCATCCAGAAAAAAGGAGGTTATTGTCCCACTGTACTCATCCCTCATTAGACCCATTATAGAATACAACGCCCCATTTGGTATGTACTTCTCAAGACATCTGCAACAACTGGAAAGGCCACAGAAATACCTCACTAAAAGAATCACAGGCCTAAAGCCGATGCCCTATGCTGACCGTCTAAAACAATTCCACCTATACTCTGTCACATATCGTCTACTCAGAGGCAATCTCTACCTAACATACAAGGCCATTCAAACCCAGAGCTGTTGGACATGCTACACTTAAAGAAATCCCAATCCCTCAGAGACACACACTCCAGGGATCTAAACCTTGTCATCACAATGAATAAAACATGCTGGAGTGATAGGTTTCTGACCCAGAGACTCTCCAGACTCTGGAATAGACTGCTCATACATGTCAAGCAGAGTAGAGTGCCTCTTTGGCCCTATTCAAAAGGAACCTTGATGATTGGATAGGAGATAGGAAATTCACCTCGGGGATCATGTCAGTCACCCTGCTAGACAGGGGTCTGGGAAATAAATACTGTGGGAAGAAATAGCCAGGGAATTGTTATGGCTAGACTTGTATAGGCCCTAGGGCTGATAGCCTAGTACCAACCTATGGTGGTCAATGGTGCCATTTTAAATGAGCAAAGCAACATAGTGAATCTGTTGGCTGACATATTAATCTCAAACTTCACCCCCCCCCCACTCTCCTCTGTCTCCTCCCATGAAATAGCTACTAGCGTAAGCCCCCCAAACTACTAGCAGGGAGCAGGTCGTAGCAGCACTCACTAAACCAAAAACAGCCTCAGTGGGCCCTGACAGTATCTCAGGATGCCTCCTAAATAACTTGAAACGTGACCTGTGTGGACTATTTGAGTCATTTTTCAACTACAGCCTCAAAATGGGCTTTGTACCACAAGAATGAAGGACTGCAATGGTTATCCTGTTTCAGAAAGGTGGACCATCAACCAACCCCAGAAACTACAAACCCTTTAGTCTGACCAATCTAATATGCAAAGCCATAGAATGAATTATCATGAAAGTGATCAACAAAGACATAGGCAACCTTCAGACACTGCACCCAACCCAGTTTGGCTTTATTAAGGGAAGGTCATGTCTACTAAACCTGATGGACTTCTTTGAGAAGGTAACCAAGGCAATGGATGAGGGGAAAATGGTGCATACTGCCTACTTGCACCTGGCTTAGGTGTTTAATACAATACCCAACTTGGTTATAGTTGACAGACTCACCAGACTGGGCATAAACCCCTACATAACTTACAGGATTACTAGCTGGCTCACAAACAAGACCCAGAAAGTCAGGATTGGTGACACCACCTCCCCTAAGGGAACAGTTACCAGTAGGATATCTCAGTGCTCCATGCTGGGACCACTCCTATTTGGCATCTATCTGGGAGGTAAAGACTAATGTCAAGGGCCTTAGGCTGACCAAGATTGCAGATGATACTGCAAATTGGGAGCTAGCATACCCCCCCACATGACACAAACATTTTACAAGGGGGTCTAACACAGACAAATGACAGGTGCCAAAGTCACAGGTTAAAAGAACACAAAGAAATGAATTATAGTACCTTCTGGGAAAATGACCACCCAGGCTAATCACTCCATCAATAAGACACTCCCAAGAATTAACCAGGTGGTCAGAGATCTGGAAACATATGTAGACAGTAATCTGGCCTTTAACCAACATGTGACCCAGGTAGTAAGAAAATCATTCTGTCACCCAACTTATAAGTAAGGGAACAGCATGGCAACCAGGTCCAAGGAAGTCATAGTGCCATTTTATTCTGCTCTTATCTGACCCATCATTGAGTGTAATGCCTCCTTTGGCAAGTACCCAGCCAGACATATGCAGCAGTTCCCAGGAGAATCTAGGGTTTAAACACATCTGTCTATCTAGTCTCCAACAGGTTACTGAGAGGCAATCTATACCGGACACACAAGGCATCCTCAGATCCAGCTCTGATGGACCTTTTGCACATCTGCAAAGTGAACAGCATCAAAACCACTAGATCCAAGGATCTAAATTTGGCTTACAACATAAATAGGACATGTCAGTGAGACAGATATGTGTCTCAGAGGATCCCCATGCTCTGGAATAAGGTCCCTATCCATGTGATGTAGCATCTATCCCTAACCATATTTAAGCATAACCCTGACCAATGGATGGGAACTTGGAAATTCACCTCGGTCTAGCTCTGATGTCTCTGCTAGACAGAGGCAGAGAGTGTCTATGCCTAAGCTAATATACCTCCACTCCCCACATAACCTCTAGACACTTCCTAACATACCCCCTCCTAATAAATGTCCATGATACATAGGGACACCATTGTGTTGGGTTGCATGGTTTGGTTTATAAAGGTCTCAGTAGTCGTTAGCCTAATATAGATCTATGCACCTATGAATTATGTTTATATGGCTGCCTTCCAATGGCTATTTCAGTTGCACTTCCCTGCTTTGCGATTGTTTGATACAGGTTGTGGATGACATCTAGAAAAAAAAGACATTGATGACTGTTTAATGCCTTACTCAGTACTGACATTGCTTTACTAATTTAATAGCCGTATGCATACTAGCAACATACTATTGGTATGTATTACATTATGTTAAATGGGTAAATTCCATTTTCCCTTTATTCCTATGTTAAGGATGGTGTTGTGCCAGTACTTACAATGGCCTTGGAGACTGTGGATTATGTATCCCATTACCATCTGTATGTGCCAATGTTAGGTGGCAAATACACTGTATTACAGCAGTCCCATCAGCAGGTGTGGATAGGAACCACATAATGTGAGACTATAATGCAGTAAGGTGGCCAGAAGAGATCTCCATATGGAATACAGATTTTTGTGGCAAAAAATGTTTGGTTAATTGTTTGGTACATGTCAGGTTTGGTATAATAATATAGAACCAAAACAAGTGCCCATACAGTAATGACTTGGACTTTCCAGTATTTTCCTAAGCATTGCAACCGATCTTCACATAATTTTCCTTTCTCATAATGATATACTCTTACTCCGCTTACTGAAAATTTGCTACGTAGTATTGCAGATGGCTCATGTTGTCATGCCATTATGGAGTGTGCATCATATTATAGGTTCATAGGTTCGTACTAGTCTATCTGCCCTAGGGCATTTATAAGCCTAGCCAGAGTGTGTGTGGCTTTCACCACCCCTTAGGATGAGAATACTATGCCCTTTTAGGGTTTAGTTTACTGTGCCTCTGTCTAGTAGTGACACAGAGATGACCCCCGGGGTAAACCTACGATCTCCCATCCACTCGTCAAGATTTCTCTTGAATAGAGTCAGTGAGGGGCTCTGCCTAACATGGACTGGGATTCTGTTCCAGAGTGTAGGGAGCCTCTGGGTTATGAATTTGTCCCTCCAGCACGTCCTATTTATTTCTGTGTTGAGGTTTAAGTCTCTTGTTCTCGTGGCTCTGATGGATTTGGATTTTCTGAGGTGGAGCATGTCCATTAATTCGGATTGGACATGGCCTTGTCACGTCAGGCACAGATCACCTCTGAGTAGGCGGTATGCGACTGAATAGAGCTGGAGTTTTTTCAGTTGGGCAGCATATGACATATGTTTAAGACCCTTTATCCTCTCGGTGAGGAACTTTTGGGGTCTTTCCAACTGCTGCAGGTGTCGGGTGAGATACATCCCAAATGGGGCATTGTACTCAATCATTGGCCTGATAAGAGAAGAGTACAGGGGCACAATGATCTCTCTTGATCTAGATGTGAAACCCTTCATGATAAGGTGGGCAATATAGAAGGTCTTCCTAACCACTTTGGCAATGTGAGTGTCAAATGAGAGGTTACTGTCAACCTGGGTCCCTAGGTCCCTGATTACCTCTTCCGTACTTAATGGATTACCATCTATGTGGTAATTTGTCGGTACCTTGTTTTTCCCAAAGGGTATGACTATACATTTTTTGGCATTCAGCTTAAGGCCATGGCTCTGGCACCAATTATCCATTTCTATGAGGCCTCTCTGAAGGATGTTTGTGTCTGCTGGAGTATCAATTATGGCGCCCAGTTTGCAGTCATCTGCGAACTTTGTCAGCCACAATCCTCCTATGTTTGCCTGTACCTCGGAAAAATAAATGCCGAACAAGAGGGGTCCCAGGACTGAGCCCTGTGGGACACCGCTTGTGACTGGCTTAGAGTCTGACATAGCTCCAGCAACTCTGACCCTGTGGGTTCTGTCCTTGAGCCAGTTTGCAACCCATCTTGTGACATATGGGTTTACATTTAAGCTGGTGAGTTTGTCTATGATGCCCGAGTGGGGTATTGTGTCAAAGGCTTTTGCAAGGTCAAGGTAGGCTGTGTGAACTGCCTTACCCTCATCAATGGCCTTAGTGACTGTTTCAAAAAAGTCGACCAAGTTCAAAAGGCAGGATCTGCCCTTGACAAAGCCAAATTGGGTAGGATCCAATGTCTGTAGGTCCCCAATGTCTTTGTTTATGAGTTCCATAATGATCCTCTCCATAGCTTTGCAGACCAGGCTCGTCAAGCTTATGGGGCGGTAATTTCCAGAGTCCATAGAAGCACCGCCTTTGTGAAGTGGGACCACTGTTGCCGTACGCCACTCTTTGGGTACATATCCTGTAGTAAGGCTAAGATTAAACAGCAGCCTTATGTGTGGGTTTAGTTCCTCTTGGAGTTCATGTAGCACACAGCCTGGAACACCATCCGGTCCCATTGATGCTGTATTTTTAGCTTTAGAGAGGGCGGCTCTCACCTGGGCATCTGAGATGTTAGGGAGGCTACACTCTGCTGTGATAGTTATTTCTCCTTTTGGGGGGGGAGGAGAAATTTGCACTGAACCTGTCTGCCAGAATGTTGGCAATGTCAGTGGGTTCAGTGTATTTTGTGTCATTTTGGACTAACTCTGAGCATATCTGGGAGTTTCCACCCAGGTTTCTAACATAGCTAAAGAAGGCCTTGTGATTGTCTTTTGTGTCTTTTGCGATTTTTCTCTCAAAGTTGGCCTTGGATGATTTTATGAGTGATCGTAGTTTTTTGCTAGTACTGATCAGAGATGCCTTCCCTTTTAGGGATTTTGCTCTGTCATGTAGTAGCTTCCTCCTCCTGTTGTAAAGTTTGTTTATGGCTGGGGTCCACCAGATGGGGCGCCTGCCTTTGGGGGAATGGGTCTTGGTTTTATTTGGGATTGCATGATCCATGCATTCTTGAAGGTGCCCATAGAAGGCATTTGCAAAGGATTCAGCAGTGTGGGTTGTGGTTTCCACTGGCTCAGGGGCCTTGAAGGATACCATTTCAGTCTTAAGAAGTGTGAAGTTTGCTTTTGAGAAGTTCTTCACTGTGGTCTTTTGTGCAGGGGGTGGGGGTGGGATGTGGATTTCCAGTGAGATTAATTTATGGTCTGATCTTACCAAAGAGGGATATACTTCTGGTGTGGAGCATTTTGTCCCCATGTTTGTGATGATCAGGTCTAGTATATTGTCTCCTCTTGTGGGAATGGTGACTAGTTGTTCCATTGCATTTGAGTTTATGAATTCTAGGAACCTTTGGGCTAGGGTGTTGGGGCTTGAGTAATGTTCCCAGTCTATGTTTGGGTAGTTGAAGTCTCCCAAAATGATGGTATTTGGAGAGACATTCATACACTCCAGTATCTTCAGAAAGGCTGTGTGGGGCTCCTGCGTTTGAGAGGGTGGTCTGTAGCATGCTACAAACTGTAAGGCAGTTTTGCCTATGGTTAGTTGCACCTGGATAGTCTCCGATGCTTCGTGCGTTGCCACTAACCTGGAGGTGTGGGTATCTTTGATGAAAATGGATACTCCCCCTCCTTTTGTGGTTCGGTCCAAGTTTTGGGGCCGGAAAGCATGATATGAGGTAAAACCTGATAGTGCTGGGGTGCTCTCAGGAGCCTTGAACCAGGTTTCAGTCACTGCACAGACATCGATGTTCTCCATACTGAGGAGGGCTTCGAGGGCATGCATCTTGAGGTTTAGACTTCTGGCATTGAGCAGCATTACCCTTAGTTTTTTTCTACTTGTGTTTTCTAGGGAGGTAGGTTTGTCATTTGAGCCTTGCCTAAAAAAGGCACTATGGAGGTGGCAAGAGCCTTGGCCAATATCCGGATGCCCAGGGGTGACAGGTGCAAGCCATCCCTTGTGAAGCAGCGTGGCTTGTCAAGCATGTCATCCCAAGCAGACAGACATTGGATCCCCTTAGAATGACACCAGTAATTAAGCCAATTGTTAAAACTGATCATTTTGTCTTTGTACTGTGGCATCATTCTTGGTGAGGGTAAGATGCTGCTCAGGGTCAGGGTCATACCGGCCTGGGCTACATAATCAGAGAGCTCCTCTATGTCTCTTTTCATGTAGTCCAGGGAGGTGCGTCTCAGGTCGTTCACACCGGCATGTACAATGACTGAGTCATATTTGTACTTGCTGTGGAGTGACCTGAGTGCTTGTGTTATGTGGCGGATTCTAGCTCCCGACAGGCAGCTTACTGTGACCTTTTCCTTGTTCAGTCTGGTGAGCGGGACGTCAGTGTGTCTGACTATGGAGTCACCTATTACAAGTGTGTCTGGCATGTTGTTTGGCCTTAAGGGCTGTGACTGTTTAGCACACTGACTTTGTGAACTATGTGTTGCATGTGCTATGTCCTGAGGTGGTGGTTGCTTGGGTGTCTGCTTTGGAGGCCTCTGTTGTTTTGGTAGATTTTTAATCAGCGCCTCCGAGTATGTTTTTGTGTGTTTATGTGTTTGGTTTGCAGTTGTGATAGTTCTATGTGAGACTGGGTTTGTGGTGTGCGTGGTTACCTTCTCCTCCTGACTGGTCTTGCCAGTACTGAATTGAGAGAGCTCAGCCTCCAGTTTGGCTATAGAGTTGCATCTCTCACATATATTTGTATTTGTTGGGAGGAGGAGAGGGTTGTCTGTGTACATGAGGCAATTGTAACATTGCCTCAAGATTCCCAGATTCACCAGCTGAACAGGAGAGGACTCCAGCAACTGACCCTTCAACATGCTAGAAATAGTGAAAAAGATTTCTGTGTAACTGAGTCAGAAAGGACCTATAGGGAAATGGGTACTCAACAGAATTTAGGTGAATGAAGTACTTTATTTTGTTTAAGAGTGCTTTACCTGTGTAAAAAATGCTTTAGGAGCAAGTGCTGAGCTTTTCAGATAGAGTATAGGCTGTTTAGATTGCAAGTAGAACAGTTCTAAGGGAAAAATTGAACAGCAGACTTGGCGGAGCCAGAAAAAGTTTAACCTTGTTTAACCAAGTTTAACCGGTGCTGCGCTATGCGCACGACCGCACAAAGCTGTGCAAATGCGGATTTTAAGCAGTGAACTACAAAAGAGCTAGGAATGGTCCCAAACAACCAATTACTACAGCTTCTTGTGCTGAGGTCACTTCCCCCAAGGACAAGTAGGCTGCTCAAGGCTCCCCACTCCCACTGGTGAGCAAAGAAACTTCCTTCTATCCAAGTAAGGCAATGGACAACACAGGAACTACACCACAGCCCAGAAAACAGCAATGCCTGTATACTGGTCTAAACTAGTCGAGAAAGGCGGGAAAACAAGGATTATTTTTTTGTTTTTTTGTTTTTCTTGTAGAAACACACAGAAAATGCAGAGACAGTGATAAATTAGTTACACAGGCTAGCACACTTTAGTGGGCAGCCTCCACAGTTAAATTAAACAAACAAACAAGCAAACTTTCGATTAAATTCGACTAAATGTAACTTTAAGTGCAGATTTTAAAATAAATGCAGTAATCAGTAAAAAACAGTTCAGGCTAGTTCGAAGTAAGCAACAGAAGCTATTTCCAGTGAAAAAAAAGCAAAGATACTTAAATCCAGAAGGTAGTCGCTTTTTCGAGTTCCTTGTTGCTAGGACCACTCTGTAAACCCACGTGGAGCTTGTCTGATCAGTATAGCCAGAAAAAAATGCCCAGAGGCGGATTTTAAGCAGTGAACTACAAAAGAGCTAGGAATGGTCCCAAACAACCAATTACTACAGCTTCTTGTGTTGAGGTCACTTCCCCCAAGGACAGGTAGGCTGCTCAAGGCTCCCCACTCCCACTGGTGAGCAAAGAAACTTCCTTCTATCCAAGTAAGGTAATGGACAACACAGGAACTACACCACAGCCCAGAATACAGCAATGCCTGTATACTGGTCTAAACTAGTCGAGAAAGGCGGGAAAACAAGGATTTGTTTTTGTTTTTTTGTTTTTCTTGTAGAAACACACAGAAAATGCAGAGACAGTGATAAATTAGTTACACAGGCTAGCACACTTTAGTGGGCAGCCTCCACAGTTAAATTAAACAAACAAACAAGCAAACTTTCGATTAAATTTGACTAAATGTAACTTTAAGTGCAGATTTTAAAATAAATGCAGTAATCAGTAAAAAACAGTTCAGGCTAGTTCGAAGCAAGCAACAGAAGCTATTTCCAGTGGAAAAAAAGCAAAGATACTTAAATACAGAAGGTAGTCGCTTTTTCGAGTTCCTTGCTGCTAGGACCACTCTGAAAACCCACGTGGAGCTTGTCTGAGCAGTATAGCCAGAAAAAAATGCCCAGAGGCGGATTTTAAGCAGTGAACTACAAAAGAGCTAGGAATGGTCCCAAACAACCAATTACTACAGCTTCTTGTGCTGAGGTCACTTCCCCCAAGGACAGGTAGGCTGCTCAAGGCTCCCCACTCCCACTGGTGAGCAAAGAAACTTCCTTCTATCCAAGTAAGGTAATGGACAATACAGGAACTACACCACAGCCCAGAATACAGCAATGCCTGTATACTGGTCTAAACTAGTCGAGAAAGGCGGGAAAACAAGGATTATTTTTTTGTTTTTGTTTTCTTGTAGAAACACACAGAAAATGCAGAGACAGTGATAAATTAGTTACACAGGCTAGCACACTTTAGTGGGCAGCCTCCACAGTTAAATTAAACAAACAAACAAGCAAACTTTCGATTAAATTCGACTAAATGTAACTTTAAGTGCAGATTTTAAAATAAATGCAGTAATCAGTAAAAACAGTTCAGGCTAGTTCGAAGTAAGCAACAGAAGCTATTTCCAGTGAAAAAAAAGCAAAGATACTTAAATCCAGAAGGTAGTCGCTTTTTCGAGTTCCTTGCTGCTAAGAGCACTCTGTAAACCCACGTGAAGCTTGTCTGAGCAGTATAGCCAGAAAAAAACACCCAGAGGTGGATTTTAAGCAGTGAACTACAAAAGAGCTAGGAATGGTCCCAAACAACCAATTACTACAGCTTCTTGTGCTGAGGTCACTTCCCCCAAGGACAGGTAGGCTGCTCAAGGCTCCTCACTCCCACTGGTGAGCAAAGAAACTTCCTTCTATCCAAGTAAGGTAATGGACAACACAGGAACTACACCACAGCCCAGAATACAGCAATGCCTGTATACTGGTCTAAACTAGTCGAGAAAGGCGGGAAAACAAGGATTTTTTTTTGTTTTTTTTGTTTTTCTTGTAGAAACACACAGAAAATGCAGAGACAGTGATACATTAGTTACACAGGCTAGCACACTTTAGTGGGCAGCCTCCACAGATAAATTAAACAAACAAACAAGCAAACTTTCGATTAAATTCGACTAAATGTAACTTTAAATGCAGATTTTAAAATAAATGCAGTAATCAGTAAAAAAACAGTTCAGGCTAGTTCAAAGTAAGCAACAGAAGCTATTTCCAGTGAAAAAAAGCAAAGATACTTAAATCCAGAAGGTAGTCGCTTTTTCGAGTTCCTTGCTGCTAGGACCACTCTGTAAACCCACATGGAGCTTGTCTGAGCAGTATAGCCAGAAAAAAACGCCCAGAGGCGGATTTTAAGCAGTGAACTACAAAAGAGTTAGGAATGGTCCCAAACAACCAATTACTACAGCTTCTTGTGCTGAGGTCACTTCCCCCAAGGACAGGTAGGCTGCTCAAGGCTCCCCACTCCCACTGGTGAGCAAAGAAACTTCCTTCTATCCAAGTAAGGTAATGGACAACACAGGAACTACACCACAGCCCAGAATACAGCAATGCCTGTATACTGGTCTAAACTAGTCGAGAAAGGCGGGAAAACAAGGATTATTTTTTTGTTTTTCTTGTAGAAACACACAGAAAATGCAGAAACAGTGATAAATTAGTTACACAGGCTAGCACACTTTAGTGGGCAGCCTCCACAGTTAAATTAAACAAACAAACAAGCAAACTTTCAATTAAATTAGACTAAATGTAACTTTAAGTGCAGATTTTAAAATAAATGCAGTAATCAGTAAAAAACAGTTCAGGCTAGTTCAAAGTAAGCAACAGAAGCTATTTCCAGTGAAAAAAAAAAAGTAAAGATACTTAAATCCAGAAGGTAGTCGCTTTTTCGAGTTCCTTGCTGCTAGGACCACTCTGTAAACCCACGTGGAGCTTGTCTGAGCAGTATATTAGAGCTGCCTTCTCTTTGGAAACCTGCATTCTTTTCAGGTATCATACATTACAGTAGCAGTAATGGTATACATACATACACATTCACAGGATCACAGGAGTTTACTAGGCTATTGACCCAGAGGCCATTTCAAGCCTAGCTGTTTCATCCCAATGTAATGCCATAGAAATGCTAGTCAATACCCAGGACTGCATTTAGTAATGACTGCTCATATCCAGGATGGTTGTGGGTGCTATCCCCAGTAAGAATTTACAGTGCCCCTTCCACTCGTCTAGGTTCCTCTTGAACAATGTCATAGAGGTGCTCTGATTCATATGAATTGGTAGCCTATTCCAAAGATGGGGCAGTCACTGGGAGACAAATCTGTCCCTCCAGCATGTTCTATTTAAGTTGCAGGACATATTTAGGTATCTGGAATGGGGAGATCTAGTCCCATTTGATTTACAGATGTGCAGCAAGGTTTGGGTCTGAGATTGCTCTGTAATCCAGGCATAAGTCTCCACTAAGAAGTCTATATGATACAGAGAATAGTGACAGGGACTTTAGTCAGTCTGTGTAAGGCATGTGCTGGAGTTCCTTGATCTTCTTTGTTAGAAACCACTGAGATCTCTCCACTTGCTGCAGGTGCTTTGTACGGTATGCCAAATGGGGCACTGTACTCAGTTATGGGCTGGATTAGTGCAGAGTATAGAGGGGTTATAACCTGCTTTACTCTCAAGGTAATGCCTTTACTAATCAAATGTGCAATGTGGAAAGCCACTTTACTACAGTACACACATGGTGGTCAAAGTTAAGGTCGTAATCAACTTGTGATCCCAGATCCCCTACCACTTTGTGGGTACTTAGGGTATTTTTGTTGATTTGATAGTGTGAAGGGATATTGTTTTTGCCAAAGGAAATGATGATGCACTTCTTTGCATTCAGTTTGAGACTGTGACAAAGACATCAGTTGTTGGTCTGCATAAGACCCTCCTGAAGTATACTGACATCATCTGGGTATTTAATAATTGCACCCAGTTTGCAGCTGTCC
The DNA here is from genome assembly GCF_019279795.1 of Protopterus annectens. Taxonomy (NCBI): domain Eukaryota; kingdom Metazoa; phylum Chordata; order Ceratodontiformes; family Protopteridae; genus Protopterus; species Protopterus annectens. Next base: position 474,741,661 of record NC_056741.1, on the reverse strand, counting down.
TCAGACTGGGTCAGCCACAACCCTTTAGTTTTGGCCTGAACTTCTGAGAAGTGTATACCAAACAGTAGGGGACTCAGCACTGACCCCAGTGACACTCTGCTGGTGACAAGTCTGCTGGTTGGTGTGGAGTCACCCACTTTGATAGTGTGTGTCCAGTTTGTGAGCCAGTTGGCAACCCATTTTTCAACAAAGGGGTTTACATTCAGTTTGCTGCCTGCGGTGGTGGTGCTGTGGTAGCGTTGTCACCTCACAGTTAGACGTTGCCCATTCGATTCTCAGTTAGAGCATCTTCTGTGTGGCGACCTGAGTGAACGGGTGTTCCTTCGTTGAAGGTTGTGAGTTAGGCCCAGCAAGCCAGCACGTAAAACTCTACTGCCAATCATTAGCGGACCGGAGTTCCACTGTGGCGACCCCTAACCGGGAAAAGCCAAAAGACACAAACAACTGGTAATGCCTGAGTGCAGGATTGTGTTGAAAGCTTTGCCAAGTCAAGGTATGCTGTTTGCACAGATTGACCCTCGTCAATGGTCCTGGTCACATTTTTAAAGAAATCCACCAGATTTTACAGGCAGGAGCTGCTTTTGACAATGCCAAATTGGGTTGGATGTCAGTGGCTCCATCAAGTAAATCTGATGGGCAACATTCCACTGTTGCCATAAGGGACTTGTTTCTGTATAATGTCTGTGATTCTTGACTGCACACCAGATGTCAGCAATCAAGAGCAAATGACTGTAGTAGTTAGGTATGCAGACATTTCAAAGACTGCAGTCACGGTTGAGGAACACTTTCTGGAATTTGTGCCTGTGAATGATACAACCAGAGTAGGACTTACAGAAGCACTTCTTCAGACTCTGCAACATCATCAACTGGACATTAACGACTGTCGAGGACAGAGATATGACAATGACAGCAATATGAAAGGGAAATTAACTGGAGCACAGGCCTAGATAAAACAGAAGAATTCATGGGCTTTTTATGTGCCATGCGCCTGCTATCATTTAAATCTTATAGCTAGTGATGGAGAAAAGTCATCACTAAAGATAGTGTCTTTCTTTTGATGTCTGCAGAACTGGATGTTAGCACCACATTTCAGGAAAAGCAGAATAAAGTAAATAATTTCTTTGATTATGAAAGACAGGATAAGACAGTACAAGATCCAATGGTAAAACTACATGTAGAGTTCTTCATTGGGCTGCTGGACACAACAGTGCAGTCATTTACTGACTGGTATGAGTAGCTTCCAGAGTTTGATAAGACCTTTGGATTTTTATCAAATATTTTCAGCCTTGAATGAAGTTACAGAAGACACCTTGATCCAAAAGTGTAATACTCTGAAAGAACAGTTGGCAGACAGGACAAGTGGCCACTGTGACATTGATGACTATGACCTTGGACATGAACTAAAAAGCCTTCCTTGAATGCTTGATACTGAATCATCACCACTGACTATGCTAAATTTCCTCATTCACAACCAGTTACAGGACAGCTATATAAATACTTATGTTTCACTGCACATTTATTTGACTGCACCTGCTATAGTGGCTTCTGCAGAATGTAGCTTTTCGAAACTGAAACTCATAGAGACACACCTACATTCATCAACAAGCCAGAAGAGACTTTGAGGCTTAGCTGTGTTCTCAATTGAGCATGAAGTGGTACAAGGTTTATCGTACAGCAGTCTCATTGTCCAGAAGAAAATTTGTAAGATACCAGTAAAACTCTTAGGTATGTACACATCTTTCCTTTCCAGTTATCTTTTACAATGCTGCATGGCAGTACATTTCAGGCTGCACCTTAACCTGGCTTGTATAATATTATGTTGTGTATTCACTCTGATTTTGCTTACCCCTGCAGGTAGAGCTAAGTAAGGCAAGGATGAAAAAAGCAGCAAGATTTGGAGAGGCAGGATTTGTTGAGGTTACAGGGGCAGCAGGATTTGACATGTGGCAAAAATAGTTAGGAGCAGCAGGATTTGTCATGAGACAAGGGCAGCTTTGTTTGGTAGGATATGTGAGGCAAGGATGAAGGTAAATGACACTTTTGTGTTGTCATGTGTGCTTTTTGACTTCACCTGTTTCTCTTTGGATTTGAGTCTGTCTGCAGTCTCTGTAATAACCAAATGCTGCATCTAAAGAAATCCCAATCCCTCCACACCACACGCTCCAGAGACCTCAACCTCATTACCGCAATCAACAGAACATACTGGAGGGACAGGTTCATAACCCAGATACTGCCCATGCTCTGGAATAGACTTTCCATACATGTCAAGCAGAGCACCTCACTGGCCCTCTTCAAGAGAAATCTTGATGAGTGGATGGGAAATAGAAGGTTCACCCCAGGGATCACTCCAGTGGCTTTACTCAACAGAGGCACTGGGAACTAACGTCGGGCAGCATGATGCCAGGGCACTTCTATGAGCTAGGCTTGTAAAGGCTCCAGGGCCATTAGCCTAGTACACACCTATGAACCTATGAACCTATTTCTTTCTCCTGTATGTAAAATCCAACCAAGAATAAAAACCACTTGGCATGACAGGACCCGGAAGCACGTAAACAAAGGCTTTCAAAATAAGCAGATGAAGAAATCAAACAGCTGCTAGGTCTCCAAAAAGATCCTTTAATATAACAAGGCAAAGTAAAAATCCACAATATCTTCCAAGCGCTTTCACTCGACCACTTGCGAGCTTTTTCAAGGCAAAAAACATTGCTGGAAGTTCATTCACATTAAATACTTCCAGAATCATCACATGACTTCCTGTGAACCTTTCCCAACAGGAAATCACCATATAAGGAAATTCTAAAATGCATTCTTATTATCATTAAAAATAATTCATTTTCTAAAAATCTTGGCAACTAGATACCATATTAAACATAAAATCAAATCAAACTGTTAAAATGTGGCAAAAAACAATTCTGCAAAATATTTTTATAATCACAAATAAATGCAGTGACCCCTTTACCCTCGGGGGTAAAATCAAAACTCCAAATTGAGACCTAGAGTTACTGAATAGCATTGTAAAACATTTCTTTCCTAAGTTTCAAATATATAACATGACATTCCATATATCTTATTATAAGATTGTGTAAATTCAAAAATGAGTAAAACAATAAATGTCATGTTGTACCAAACTGTGTTATAAACGGGCTTGCCTCAATTTCAGAACACTACTAATGTTAAGGGTGTCATTCAGACCTGGGTATCTAGTAGCGTCTAAACGGAGCTGCCAAAATAGCTCACGGTATTCTAATTTTGACTCCCAACTGCCCCCTCTTATATCCGGTTGTACCTGTTCCAAAACCATAAACTTTATGTTCATGTCCTTACATGTCAAAGAGTGTTTATAAAAGGCATTACTTTCCTTCCTTACATTGATGTCATTGAAGTGTTCATAAACCCTTCTCCTAAACACCCTTTCAGTTTTCCCAATGTAAAAACCATCTGCTTATTTTGAAAGCCTTTGTTTACGTGCTTCCGGGTCCTGTCGTGCCAAGTGGTTTTTATTCTTGGTTGGATTTTCTCCTGTATGTCTTGCATGTCTGTAGTCTTTTCTATATCTCTCCCGTGGCTGTCTTGAGTGCCTCTGCAATCTGACTGTTCTGCATGTCTGTAGCTGTCTTTCTGTCTAGTGTGATGACATCAGTTTATCGAACGTGTCTTGTGTATTACGTTCTTGCTGTTGTGCTGCCTTCATTTTGTGTGGGTCTCTGTTCAGTCTTGCTGTATTTTTGTCTTGGTCTTGTATGTATTTCTGTCCTGTGTGTTTGTGTCTCTGTCCTTTGTCTGTGTGTGTCTCTGTCCTGTATGTAGGAGTCTGTCTGTATCTCTGTTCTATCTTTCTGTAGTGCTATCTTTGTCATGTATTGGGGTGTCTCTGTTCAGTCTTGCTGTAGTGCTGTCTGTGTCGGGTATGAATGTCTCTAGTCATTCTTACTGTAGTGCTGTCTTATTGTAGTTTTGTCTTGGTCTTGTGTGGTTGTCTCTGTCCTGCATGTGGGTATCTCTGTCCAGTATTGTTGTAGTGCTGTTTTTGTTGTGTATGGGTGTCACTGTTCAGTCTTGCTGTAGTGCTGTCTTTTTTAGGTGTGGGTGTTTTTCTCCAGTCTTGCTGTAGTGATGTCTTTGTTGTGTGTGGGTGTTTCACTCCAGTCTAGCTGCAGTCCTGTCTTCATCGTGTGGGTGTCTCAATTCAGTCTTTTAGTAGTTTTATCTTGGTCTTGTGTGGGTGTCTCTGTCTTTTTTTTAATTTCTCCATGTCTTTTGGGTTTCTAATAGTAATACCATGTCGTGTAAGTCAAGGTATAATTAAAGTTCATGAAACTGGTATTGTTTCAATCTTTGATGTTAGCCAGAATTGCTCTTTGCAGCACCTGCAATCTACCCAGTTTGGCTTTGTTAAGGGCAGATCATGCCTCCTAAACCTGGTGGACTTCTTTGAGACAGTTACCAAGGCTTTAGACAAGGGAAAGGAGGTCCACACAGCCTACCTAGACCTCGTAAAGGCTTTCGACACCATTCCCCATTGTGGTATTATAGAAAGCTCACCAGCCTGAACATAAACCCCTACGTCACGAGATGGTTTGCCAATTGGCTCATGGATAGAACCCACACAGTGAGAGTTGCAGGCTCTAGGTCCGACTCTAAACCAATTACAAGTGGTGTCCCCCAGGGCTCAGTCCTGGGACCCCTCCTGTTTGGTATATACTTCTCAGAGGTACAAGCAAGCACAGGAGGACTATGGCTCACCAAGTTTGCAAACTACTGCAAACTGGGGGCCATAACTGACTCTCCAGCTGATACAGACATCCTCCAGAAGGGTCTTACTGAGACAGATACCTGGTGTCAAAATCATGGCCTCAAGCTAAATGGCAAAAAGTGCATAGTCATCCCCTTTGGAAAAAACAAAGTACCCATGAACTACCACATACATGGTAGTCCCCTAAATACAGAAAATGTAATAAGGGATCTGGGGACCCAAGTAGATAGTAAACCCTCCTTTGATAATCATATTGCCAATGTGGTTAGAAAGTCCTTCTATGTGGCCCACCTAATCACAAAAGGGCTCGCATCTAGAACAAAAGAGATTATTGTGCCTCTCTACTCATCACTCATCAGACCCTATCATAGAGTAAAATGCCCCATTTGGGATGTACCTTATAAGACACCTGCAACAGCTGGAAAGACCAGAGAAGTACCTCACCAAGAGGATAACGGGCCTCAAACAGATGCCCTATGCAACCCGACTGAAGAAACTCCAGCTTTACTTGGTTGCATACCACTTACTCAGAGGTGATCTCTGTCTGACATACAAGGCCATGTCCAACCCAGAATTGATGGACATGCGCCACCTAAAAAAAACAAATCCCCAAGAGCCACACACTCTAGAGATCTAAACCTCACCACAATGATAAATAGGACGTGCTGGAGGGATAGATTCCTGTCCCAGAGACTCCCCATGCTTTGGAACAGGATTCCAATCTACATTAGGCAGAGCCCCTCACTAACACTCTTCAAGAGAAACCTTGACGAGTGGATGGGAAACAGAAAATTTACCCCGGGGATCACTGCAGTGGCTCTGTTGGACATAGGCACAGGGAACTAATGGCTCTGCTGGACCGAGGCACAGGGAACTAATCTAAGGGGGCGGCAAAAGCCAACACATTCTGGCTAGGCTTATAGATGCCCTCGGGCAGATAGCCTAGTACTTACCTATGAACCTATGAACCTACCCAGTAATGACTCCTTCTGCAATTCATATGGAGTTACATATACTGGTAACATATCTAAGTACAATTGTAAATTCTTTTTTATAAGACCTGTTGCTTGTACTACTACCGGAAGTGTCTGGGTATCTTTCTTCTACATTGCTCTCATTTCTGCCTGCAAATCCTAGTATTTTATAACTTTGTGTCTCCCTGTACGTAAGACATTGTAGTCACTGGGTGTAGCGATTTCAGTAATCACTGCTGTTTTTGTTTTCTCTTCATGGACTACTATATCTGGTTTTCTTGAATCTAGTTTTTGAACTGTTGGTAATGGATGATCCCATGTGATATAAACTTCATCATTTTCTATGATGCTTTGTGGGTCATGTTTCCAGTGTTTTTCAGCCACTTCAGTATTATAACGTTTGCACAATCTCCTATGCAACAATCTTGCTACATTATTATGCCTTTCAGTATACAGTCCTTCTGCCATTAATACATCACAACTAGCAACAACATGTGCAACTGTTTCCAATTCTGTTTTACAAAATCTATATTGGTCTGTTTCTCCCACATGTTCAATGGACTTTGTAAACCAACATGTATGTAGTCTACTATCTTGAGCTGCAAATATTAACCTTTAGTCAATATGAGGTTGTTCCAAGAGTTTCCTATACTTGCAACTATATTTATGCATTTTCCACAGTTCTTACCTTCTCATCTGATTCTTCACCTTATAGTCTTTCTTTTGTTTTTTGGCACATTCAGTTGCTGCCTGATTTTTATCTACTTCTGGTTTGATTTCCATTCCTACTTGATGCCGATATGCTTCTGCTAAACTAAGCAAGGAAGTCATCTTAGACTTGTTCTCCTCGTGTTTCAAAACTTTCACTACATTTGGGTCTTGTGAGGTCAGCAGATATGTATGCAGTGTCCCATTATCACAGATCCATACATGTAATTAATTTCGAGGAGGCCCATACCTCCTTCAGAATGGGGAATATATAGTCTTGGCATGCACTGTTTTTTATAAATCATTTGATGAGCGTAAATCATCTTTCTTGTTTTCCTATCCAAACTATCCAACAACTTTTGGGGCCAGACAATTACTCCAAAACTGTAAGTTAGGAGAGGAAGAGCAAATTGGTTTATAGCTTAAACTTTGTTCCTAGATGTCAATGTTGTTTTTAGTAATAGTTTAAGCCTTCTAAAATATTCCTTACTGAGTTTTATTCGCAATTGTTCATGTTTTATTGTTGATCCTTCATCAATTCCCAACTATTTATACAATCCCTCTTGCTCAAGTTCTTTTATATCACATTCCAGTCTCAAACTGATGTTTTCTTGGTGCTGCAGCTTTCCTGCTTTAAAGGTTGCTTATGCATATATATCAATACAAAATTGCATTGTTATATCATTTGAAAAAGTTTTGACCACTTGCAGTTGTGCTTTCAGTTTCTCATCTGAGGAACTATACAGTTTTAACTCATATACAAAAAGAAGAGAAGTCTTTACACTTTGATGTTTTCTAGGAGCCAAACAAATCCATGACCTAATCTGTTAAGTGGACAGCTTAATGGGTTAAGGGCAAGGCAAAAGAGCAGCGGTGGCAAGAGAGTCACCCTGGAATATTACCCTTTGAATTTTTATCTTTTGAATAATAATTTGTCCTTTATCATGGCTTAACTGTAGAGTAGATGTCACTGTTTCATGGTCGCTGTAATGTAATCGATTAGTGTAGAGCGTATCTTATACATTTTTAAGCACTCTTATCCATGAATGTGGGATACTGTCAAATGCTTTTTTATAGTCAATCCATGCCATACTTATGATTCTTCCCCTTTTTACATCTTTCCATTATGACTTTATTTAACATCAAATGATCATTTGTTCCATATGACTTTCTTTTATGACCCTTTTGTTCTATTGTTGTGATTGAGTTTTCTTCTAAATGACTATAAACTCTGTCGGCATCAATTCCAGTATATAGTTTATATGTCATCGGAAGGCAAATTATTGGTCTATAGTTTTTAGGAGAGCTTGCAGGTTCTCTCTTAAGTAGGAGTATTATTTTTTCCTGTTGTTAGTCAGGATGGTGTTGTTTGGGGTGTGCATATAAATAGTTTTTACTCATGGATAAATCTTCATGTAAAGATGTTAATACTTTTAACCAGAAGTTAGGTACTGCATCTGGGCCTGATGTTTTCTTAACTTTGTTTCAATCTCTCTGGTTGTTGCTTCATCCCATTGCATATCCTATACATTTGAACTTCTTATTCTTTCTTTTACTTCTTCTATCCATTTAATGCCTTTGTTATGATCCATAGGGTCTTCATAAATATTTCTCCAAAATGTATCTATTTCTTTTTTTGGTGGTGTTTTAGGTTCATAGATTAGTACTAAGCTAACTGCCCTTGTGAGTCATTTTAAGCCTAGCCAATTATCCCTTGTGAGACTCAAACCCTGCACCTTGTGTTTGCAAGGCAAACACCTTAATCATTATGCCACCCTCCCAACCTTGATTCCTTTTGCTTTGTTTTCCAATTCCCTATAAAACTTTTTTGGGTCATCAATAAATTGCTTATTTTGTACTTTTCCTTTATATTTATCTGCATATATTCTATTTCTGCATATATTCTATTTTTTTCTGCCTGTGCTGATATTTTTAGTTTATTATTTGCAATAGGGCATGATAGATCTTGATCTTTTCTGATACTGCGTATTGGTTTTATCACATCCATCATTCTGAGTATTTTTGTTAACACTGACACTTCTTGTCTTAATTGCTTCATAGTTTTCTCTATTTAATACTTTCATGATGGCATTTGATTTCGCTCTTTCTTTTCCCTTACTATCCTGTATTTTTGTGGTAATACTTTATCTGTTATTAATTTAGCTGCACAGTAATATATAATATTTACTTTAGTTATACTGCATGAATTTCTGTGGACAGTCCAAATTACTGTGTTCATTTGTTTTATCAAACTTCTAACTTTTGGGGTTTTATTGACTTTCTGTTATCTCTTTCTTTCACTGATCTTAATATGTCTGTCCATCTCTATTAAATCAAGCAACTCTTCTCTAAGGTAATTTTCCTTTAAACTGAGGGCATATTATTTGTTCTCCATTTCCTGTGGGGTTTCTATAGGTAGTTCCACAGCATCTTCCTGTACCACATTTTTTTTTGTTTCATTCTGTGCCATCCATTGCTCTTTCATATGGGAACTCTCTGGTGTATCACTCCAGAACATTGGCTGCATCAGAGTTGCCACAGTTTTCTGTTCCTCCCCTTGCTGTGCAACTCCAAGTGGAAATTTGCACTGGTTTCATATGGAAGGCTCTAATGTATCTTTGTCTGGCAACTGATCAGATGTTTCCTACACCACTGGTTTCGCCTTAATTTGGAGGTCCATTGCTGTAGCCTGCTGTGATGTTTTCTGAGAGAGATTTCCTACACTAAATCCTTCACTTTGCAGGTAATTCATAACCTCAGTTAAAATTTCTTTAACTTCTCCATTACTAATCCTCCTTTTTACTTTTCCTCTTTCTTTTCTTATTTTTTGTATTGTAAAATTTTCCATGTCTGGATGTGTTTGCCTATATTTCTCTTCAAATATCTTTGGTGGTGCTCTTTTTGTATTGATTAGTTTTGCTTTCTCCTTTGATAAGTATTACACCATATTAAATCTCCTTTTCTTTCCCATGTCCATATTTCTTCTTCAGATGTCTCCTGATCCTCCTGTTTCTCCTTATTTTGGGGACTTGTTGTTCCATCATGCTGTGATGTAACCTGTGTTAAACATTTTACACTAAATCCTTCACTTTGCAAGTGGTCCATAACTTCATCTTCTATTTTTTTAACTTCTACTCTACTAATCTTCTGTTCTATATTCCCTCTTTATGATCTTATTTTTTTTTATTGTGAAAATTTCTATATATGTAACAGTTAAGCAATCTTTGCTTATCTAATTGGGCTATTAATTTTCTACCTTTCCAAATTAGACATTACAGTGGCTGATTGTTTTACTTAGGTAACCAAGTGCATGCTGAGGATGGGTGCTACCTTCCTCTCATGCATCTGCTGCTACCTCTCTCCTTTACCTCACATCCAGGCTAAGTTATGTGAGTTGCTTGTAGTTATGGGCGCAATTTTTAAAGGTTATTTCCACTTGCTAAGTGACCCTGGATACGGCATCCACTTCACTCTAAGCTGATTTTTCTGTTTTGTTAAGACTGATTTTTATTACTGACTACCTTTCAGAACATTTTTAGCTTTTTACTGTTATGTCTATACATGATAATGTTGTTTCAGGTCTATGTAATTAGTTGTGACAGTGAATTTTTTTAGCGTTCTGCATTTGTTAGATTGTTTATTTCCCCTTGCGATATACTTTGCGAAAATGCTTTTTTGTTTTTACAGCATCGTTTTAAGGAATATTGTAGTGCTATTAATGAGTAGCTCCTTTTTAAATTGTATCTAGTTGGGTCTGTATACCTTTATAACTTGATACCACTTGCTAGAGTAACTGATTTATATACCATAGCATTTGTTATTGTTGTCTGCAATGCTTTCTGTCTCTCACTCACCCAAACTCTGCTCTCCTCCTAATCCTACACTTCTTTCTGCTCCTCTCATTCTAGCCTTTGCAAGCCAACAGCCAGTGGTTCATTTTGCTGCTACCCCCCCCCCCCCATGGCTACAGGACCTCACCATTGACTGCATCCAAGTCCCAACACTCTTAAACAAGTGATAATTGTGCTAAATAATTTAACTGATTAAAGTACATGTACTACTAATGGATCTAAAACACTTACCTGTAAATAAGCTATTCTGTTATTGAGTTGCATGCTACCAGGCTTGCCAGCAGCTTACAGTCCCCCTAACAAAATTCCCCATCATTTTTAGTTATGTATTATTCAAGCCTAAACTCCATTACTAACTACTAATTCCAAGAACTATAGACCCTCCTTTTAGCTTACCTACCCAAGTTTTCCACACTTTTAGGTCTAGAGCTCCACTCTGAGACTTAAAAACTTTTACTAAGAAAACTGTCAGTTGTAACAGTTAAGCACTCTTTGCTTATCTAATTGGGCTATTTTCTGCCTTTCCAAATTAGACATTACAGTGGCTGATTGTTTTAATTAGGTAACCGAGTGCATGCTGAGGACAGGTGCTAACCCACTTTGTTCACCCTCGTTTTGCTTGGGATCACTCCGCTCCTCTACCCTACCCCCATTCCCACCCACCCCACTTCCATTTCCTTTATAGTTACCCTAATTAACCACACCCCTATCTCTCTAACAAGCTCCACCCACAACCAATCCATCCTGCTAAATCCTACCCCACCCCTTAATCTTTTCTATCTTTACTCTCATACACTTTCTCTCCTCCCCTTTAATTTCTGTTCAACTTTCCCCCACTTACACCTTACTTTCTCCTTTCCCTTTCCACTTTCCTAGCCTCCCAACATCTTATTTCCCCTCTACCCCTCCCTCTCAAGACTACTTATCAACTCCCATCTAACATGCTCTCACATTTCCTTTTCTTCTCCTGCTTATGTATACTAACACCTTCTACCTCATACCATGGTCCTTTACCTATATCTATGCTATCACCTACCCAGCCTTATCTCCACACAGACATACAAACCTCTATCAACTACTCCATTGCTCCCTCACTATTCTCTACTTGCCCAACAAATTTCCACAAAATTAAAATCCTTTCACTGACTAATACTAAGATGAGACCTAAGTACGCCACCTATTTCCCCTCAGCTATCACTAAGACAATTTTCTTTAGTAACTTACTATGCTTTGGTGGCATTAACCCCAATTTTGGTCCACACACTAATACTTCTACCCATAACTATATCAAATGCCCAAACACATCTCCATCCTCTCCTACTCTGTCCTCCACTCCTCCCCCTGCTACTTCATTTGGCTCTACTAACCTCCCAACTTCCAAAAACCTCTCTATAATCTCCCTTAATATACAAAGTATAACCAATAAGGTGTGCCATCTTCACTCCTTGATCTCTCAATATACCCCTGATATACTTACTCTCTCTGAAACATGGCTGCAACCACATATCTCTAACTCAGAAGTCCTTCCCCCAGGCTATAATATTTTTTGATTTGACCATCTCTCAAAAAAGGGGGGTGTTGTAGCTATTCTATATTCAGAACATCTCTCACTTTACCCACTTCCCACACCCACTCCTAGCTTTCACCCTGCTGAAATCCTTATTGTTAATTGTAAACTTAACAATTACAAAAAACTTGATATTGCTGCTATCTGCATCCCTCCTGGAAATAACATTCCTATCCTAGAGCAATTTCTCTCCTGGGTCTCAAAATCACCTACAAGACCATTATCTTGGGTGCTGTTAATATTGATTGGATTACTATGAGCTCCTCCTCTCCCCATAGTTGCATAATCTTCTATGACTTCTTTCAACTCATCTCTTCTCCCACTCAATACAGTAAACATTCCAGCAATGGCACAATTCTTGATTGGATTCTCATGCCCAACCCTAACCTCTATCATAATCCATGTCCTCTTCCGGACTCTCTCAGTGACCATCTTCTCACCCTTGTCCATAGACATTCTCCACAACTCCATAGACTCCACCATTATAAAGACCTTCACAAACTCTCCAACTTCAATCCTACTACATTTAACAATATACTTTCCTCTTTTGACTGGTCCTTCCTAAATACCCTTCCTCTTGATGATGCTGTCTCTAAATTCAATGACATTTTCCTCAATACCTTAAACTCTCTGGCTCCCATCAGAAAAATTAGACTAAAATCTAACTTTGCACCCTGGCTATCACAATCGACCTGTAACCTCATGTTAGAAAGAGGCAAGACCTGGAAGATCTGGAAAAAACTAACATCCCTACTCATCTTCAAAACTATAGAGAACTACTCAGGAACCATACCAAAAAACTCATTGACAATGACAAAAAACAATACAATCAGAAACCACTAAACAATCCTCACTCCAACCCCAGATTATTTTGGAACAATATTAACAAGCTTCTTTATCCAGGTAAGACATCTACACCTAGTCCCAGCCCAAGTAGCTCTGACATCAGCACTGCTACCCTTCTAAACACATTTTTCATCGACTCTATTAAACATCTTACTAAGAATAAGAATTCAAAATGTTCATCTGATTATTCCCTCCCCACCTCCTCTAAGCCCCCTATTTCCACTTTTTCCCTACAACCTGCCCCCACTGCTTATATCAGATCACTCCTCTCTAAACTTAGACCTTGCTCTCCTTCTGCTGACAGCCTACCCACTCAATTTCTCAAAATTGCTTCTAATGCCATTGCCTAGCCTGTCTCCATACTCATCAATTGAGCTATCCTCAAAAACACAGTACCCAAAATATGGAAGAAATTCTATGTTATTCCACTCCATAAAGGAGGAATCTCCACAGATCCCTCCAACTATCACCACATTGCTATCCTATCTTTCCTCTACAAAATTATAGAAAAATGTATACATAAACAAATCCTTCAGCACCTTTTACAGCAAATTCTACTAACTCCTACACAACATGGTTTTCATCCTCATCATAGCACAGCCACTGCTCTCATAACTTTCACTCAGACCATTGCAATGGCCCATGATGAAAACAAACTAATCTCTAGTCTCTTACAGAGTAGGAGAGGATGGAGATGTGTTTGGGTATTTGATATAGTTATGGGTAGAAGTATTAGTGTGTGGACCAGGACAAGGTCTGCCACAATCTGCTTCTATCTAAACTTAAAGACCTAAATCTTTCCAATCAACTATATTCTGGTTCACTAGCTATTTCCCAGATAGAGTCCAGTCTGTCAGATGGGAATTAGCCACCTTTCCTTCCTGTTCATACTGGCATACCCCAAGGATCAATACTTGGGCACCTCCTCTTTAACATCTTTACTAATAATCTTCACACAACATGCCCCCACTCCTCTCTTATCCAGTATGCCGATGATTCCACCATTATATCATATTCAGATAATCTCCCCCACCTTCTATCGCTTACTCAAAATTCACTTCTGTCAGTTGTAAAATGGCTAACCAGCAATGAAGTCCTACTTAATCCCAAAAAAACAAAACTACTTCTCCTCCTCCCTAACAATCTACAACATTGCAAAAACTCCTTCTCAGTCACATCTCTCAACAATACTTCTATCTCAGTTGAAACTCATACTAAACTCCTTGGTGTTGTTATTGATGACCAACTTAAATTTGACATCCACATTATATGGGCCATTAGAAAAACACATCAAAAACTTAACCTTTTATATAGGAATAAAAAATACCTGACTAGAGACACAAAACATTTTCTCGCTCAAACTTTTCTACTACCTACCCTCTTCTATGCTGCACCTATTCTCACTAGCCTATAAACCTACCTCATTGCCAAACTTGAATCCACTTGTTTATCTCCTACCTGACCAATCCCTCCCCATCGTCTCCTCCTCCTTTATCTCAGTAACTACTATGTTACTGTAATTTTCCTGCAGACAACCAACATATCAACAGGCTGTGAATTTTTATAACTTAATTACTTTTACTATTTGTTTACTTCACCAAAACTTTGGAGTATTGAATCTAATTTAGTCTGTTTTTCACTTTTGGAATACCATTAATATTTCTTACTGTTACTGATTGTTACATTTTATAGTTGTATAAATTCTTCTGTTTTATGTTTTTTGGAGCTTTTCTCCTTGGGCCTCTGCTGAAAAGGAACATCTTTGCCCAGTCATGCTAACCCGGTTAATAAATGTCAAATAAATAAAATCTGGGTAGCTTTGCTTGTATTTCTCTTTGAATATCTTTGGGGCTGCCTTTTTTGAGTTGATTAATTTGGCTTTCTCCTTTGCATTAATATTTCACCAGATCAGATCTCTTTTCTTTAGATTTTGTTCTTTATATTTTTCTGCTTCCTCAGTTGCTTCTTTTTCCAAATGGACCAAGCTTTCTTGGTCTATATAATGTTTTTCATAAATCTGTTGTATTAATGAACACACATTTTTGTTTGAAGCTCCTGACAATTTTTCTTGTGAAAGGATTTTTCTTTCCTCTAATTTCTCTCTTAATCTTTTTGTATATCTTCTGTCTGGAAATTCTGGATTTCTTGCATAATAGTAACAATACATAATTTCTTTTTCATTTTCAATAGTTCACTCTGTCATCTTTATGGCTCTTTTTAGGTCTATCAGTTTTTGTGATTTTTGTGGACTACTACTTCCTTCAACAACAGGGGGGCTATCTTCTCCTAAGCCTGGCCTAGCCCCATTGTAGGAATGTTTCTGTCTTAAGGATTCTACATTGTCATTGTTTCCAGTCCTGGCATCAGTGTGCCTTCCAGGATTGGGCAATTTTTTTTCCTGTGACTTGTGCACCCAGCTATCTTTTTTATTTTTTAACCTACTTCTGTTCATGATATATGATATATAAAATACAGTCTGTATATCAATGTCATCTTGCTGATATTTTGTAAAAAACAGGGTCCACCTTGTGAAGGTGCTCATCAAGACCCGAAGATGAATTCAGTTCCAGCAATACTAGTCTCCTTTGCTTGCTGACTTATCATGTCTCCATTCGAAACCCTGTGGGAGTAAGGTGATGGCTAAGGGGTTTTCTAGAAGATTGCTACTCCACCTGCATGCTTGTTCTGTCTGTAATGCCTGAGTATATGATATATGGTGGGGGGTGATGTCTTTATCCTGCATTTCTTTTTATAACCAGGTTTCAGTGGCTATGATTATATCAGGAGTGTGTGTGTGTGTGTGTGTGTGTGTGTGTGTGTGTGTGTGTGTGTGTGTGTGTGTGTGTGTGTGTGCGGCAAGGTAGGCATGGATGTCATGGATTTTATTGCACATATGTCTTAGGTTCATATTTAGTAAGGTGAGTTTTGGTTCTGTTTTTTGTTGAGAGTTATTAGATGAGTGGTTTATTTCAGGGTTGTAAATGTTGGTTTTATGAATAGTGGGACCTGGTTGGAGTGAATATCTCAGCTAATTATTTGAATTGATATTTTACAGAGGATAGAGTGTAGCCAGTTATATTTTGATCTTGGTTTGGTATTTGTTCGTACATTTGGATACTTAGTTTTAAGATATTTACAGATAAATAAATCAGATGTGGTTTGTTTGTAGAGATAGGGTGCTATGGAGAGAGACAGACTGGGTAGCTGTTGATATTCTTTCTGAGGATTGGTTGAAATCCTAAGTATTTGAAGGAGGTGGATTTGATAATTGGTGATGAAGGCTATTAGAATTATGAGGAATAGTATAATAATCTGAGTTAGGGGCATCTTATTTAACTTGGGTGTTTATCATTGATGTAAACTAGAATTAGAAAAAAGTTAGGAGAGTACTGGGCTAGTTGTAGAGATGTAATGATAGTTATAGTGGGCAAGGAGTAAGACAGTGTGAGAGGTAGCTGGGTGGTAAACTAGAGTGGATGTTATTACTGGCCAAAATGCAGGACTGCAGTTCAGGAAAAATAAAATACCGATTCAGAACTGAAAGTGGTTACACAAGTGTCTGGGTCAAAGGAGAAATAAACTTAAGGAAGGGAGACTGTGAACTGCTAAAAACAAACAATTGATCCCAGTTGGATGGAGACAGTATCAATGGGACTGATGTGGTCTAAGAAAATGGAGCTATTATAGTGGGCAAAGTTCTTTGTTTTACGCTGCCAAAATATTTCTAATTTACATTAAAATATAGCTCACAGACTGGTGTTCAAATGGCAGACTTCACTATTGCATACATTATAGATCTATTTGCTTGTAGGGACACCTCTATAGAAACATAAAAACACACTTTTCTAACTTAAAGAGGCAGATGAGTGCACTGACTCAATGGTAACTGCACAAATAGTGGTTCAGAGCTGAAAGTGGCAAGGAGAAATAAAAAGGGAGGGAGACCAAAGGTGACTTCCTTAAAGGCATGCAATCCCACTGAAGAAAGACAGGAGGATATAAATAATGGGAGTAGCAAGTCTAGAAGAAGTGAAGAAAATGTAAGACAAAGAAATAATTTGAATAAGAACAATAAGAGTGAATCTCAGTGTATGTAAGGAAGGAAAAAGGAAAAGCTGACTAGCAGGATGTCAGTGGAGGAGGGTTTATAGACCGTAAGGCTGTTGCTTACAAGGTAGGACACTGAAGCACTTGTCTTCAGACTAGTCACTATGCAGGCTAAAATGCATGCAGAACAGACTAGGTGTCCCTAACACTTACTTAAAGCACAAGGGCAGAGGTGGTACAAAGTTTGCTACAACAATGTGTATCCGTGCTCAACCAAGGAAGTGTGAAAATATAAAGAACAAAATCTAGAGACTTTTGAAAGGTATACAAAAGAAATATGGACATGGGGAAGACAGAAAAATCTGATATGTTTCAATAATTATGCAAAGGAGAAAGCCAATTAATCAATAAAACAAAGGCATCCCCAAAGATATGTGAAGAGAACTACAGGCAAAGGCATCAAGATATGGAAAATTTCACAATACAAAAAATAAGATCACAAAGAATGTAGAACAGAGGATTAGTAAAGTAGAAGTTAAAAAATAGAAGTTGAAGTTATGGAATACTGCAAAGTGAAGAATTTTGTGTGAAAATCTAACACAGGTTATACCACAGCATGATGGAATAATGAGTTGCCAAGTAATGAGAACCAGGAGAAGCAGGAGACATCTGAAGAAGAAATATGGACATAGGAAAGAAAAAGAGATTTAATATGTTGCAATATTAAGGAGAAAGCAAAACTAATCAATACAAAAAGAGCAGCACCAAAGATATTTGAAGAGAAATACAGGCAAAGGCATCAAGGCATGGAAAATTTTACAATACAAAAAATAAGAATAGAAGGAGGAAAACTAGAAAAGAAGATTAGTAATGGAGAAGTTAAAGAAATAGAAACTGAGTTTATGAATTATCTGCAAAGTGAAGGATTTAGAGTAGAAAATATAACTCTAATGACATCACAGCAGGATAGAACAATTGATCCCCAAATTAAGGAGAAACCAGTAGAGTGGGAAACATCTGATCAGTTGCTATATGAAGATACTTTGGAGCCTTCCATAGGAAACCAGTATAAACATTAATTTGGAGTTGTACAGCAAGGGAAGGAACAGGAAACTGTGGTAACTCTGACACAGCCAGTGTTGTGGAGTGACAGGCCAGTGAGTTCCAATATGAAAGAGCAATGGATGACACAGGATGAGACTGAAGACATTTTGGCACAGGAATATACTCTGGAACTCTCTACTGAATGCCCATAGGAAATGGAGAACAAAAAATGTGCCCTCAGTTTAGAAGAAAATGATCTAAGAGAAGAATTGCTTGATTTAATAGAGATGGACAGACATGTTAAGATAAATGAAAGAGACTACGGAAAGTCAATGTTGTTGTTGTCTTTTGGCTTTTCCCGGTTAGGGGTTGCCACAGCGGAACTCCGGTCCGCTAATGATTGGCAGTAGATTTTCACGAATGCTATGAAAAGTCAATAAAACCCCTAAAGTTAGAAGTTTGCTACAACAAATGAACACAGTAATTAGGACTGTTCAGAGAGATTTGTGTGATTTAACAGAAGTAAATAGGATATATTACTGTGCAGCTAAATTAATAACAGATAAAGTCTTACCACAAAAACACAAGGTAGTTAGGGAAAGGAAGGGGAGAAAATGAATGCCGTCAATCAAGTACTGAATAGAGAAAACTAAAAAGTAATTAAAACAAGAAGTGTTATTGTTAGAAGGGTATAGAAGAGGGAACAGATTAACAAACATACTCAGAAAGATAGAGGTGATAAAAGCAATTTTGCAGTATCAGAACAGATCAGGATCTATCGTGCACTATTGCACATAATAAACTAAAAATATAAGCACAGGCAGACAAAAAAATGAGAATATATGAAGATAAATATAAAGGAAAAGTACAAAATAAGCAATTTAGTAATGACCCAAAAAAGTTTTATAGAGAATTAGGAAACAAGGCTAAAGGAATCGAAAATCCACCTCAAAAAGAAGAAATAGATACATTTTGGAGAAATATTAATGAAGACTCTGTGGATCATAACAAATATGCTAAATGGATGGAGGAAGTAAAAGAAAGAATAAGAAATTCAAATGTATAGGATATGCAGTGGGATGAAGTAATGGCCAGAGAGATTGAAACTAATTTAAGAAAAACTCCTAAGTTGAAAACACCAGGCCCAGATGCAGTACCTAACTTCTGACTAAAATATTAACATCTTTACATGAAGATTTAGCCATGAGTAGGAACTATTTATATGAATACCCTGAACACATGCAGCCTAGTTAACAACAGGAAAAACAATACTCCTACTTGAGTGAACCTGCAAACTATCCTAAAAGCTATAGACCAATAACTTGCCTTCTAACATATAAACTATATACTGGAATTGATACCAGCAGAGTTTTTAATCATTTAGAAGAAATCTCAATTATGGCAACAGAACAAAAGGGTAACAAAAAAGTCATATGGAACAAAGGATCATTTGTTGTTAAATAACATCATAATGGAGAACTGTAAAAAGGGGAAGAATCTAAGTATGGCATGGATAGACTTCAGAAAACCATTTGACAGTATCCCACATTCATGGGTAAAAGAGTGCTTAAAAATGTATAAGATACACCCTACACTGATTGATTACATTACAGCAACCATGTAACAGTGGCAAACCACTTTGCAATTAAGCCATGATAAAGGACAAATTGTTATTCTAGGGATAACAATTCAAAGGGGAATATTCTATGGTGACTCTCTGTCACCACTGCTCTTTTGGCTTACCCATAACCCATTAAGCTGTCTACTTAACAGATGATGAGGTCATGGCTACAATTTGGCTTCTAGAAAATCCTAGAAAATCTTTTTGTAGAGGATTTAAAACTGTATAGTTCATCAGATGAGGAACTGAAAGCACAGCTGCAAGTGGTCGAAACTTTTTTAGATGATATGAGAATGTCATTTAGTCTTGATAAATGTGCAAAAGCAACCTTCCAAGAAAACATCAAGAATACTACATAAAAGAACTTGCACAAGAGGGAGTGTATAAATACTTGGGAATCAATGAAGGATCAACAATAAAACATGAACAAATGTGAATAAAACTTAGTAAGGAATATTTTAGAACTAAAATTAATACTAAAAACAGCACTGATGTCTAGGAACAAAGTCCATGCTATAAACCAACTTGCTCTTCTTATCCTAACTTACAGTTTTGAGTGACTGACTGGCCCCAAAAGGTGTTGGATTGGATATGTTGAACAGACAAACAAGAAGGATGCTTAATGCTCATCAAATGATTTATAAAAATCAGTGAATACCAAGACTATATATTCCTCGTTCTGAAGGAGGTATGGGCCTCCCCTCGAAATTGATTACATGTATTGATCTACAATTGTGGGACTGCATGCATATCTGTTGACCTCGTAAGACCCAAATGTAGTGAAAGTTTTGAAACGTTAGGAGAATAAGTCTAAGATGACTTCCCTGCCTAGTTTAGCAAAAGCTTATTGGTGTCAAGCAGGAATGGAAATCATACCAGAAGTAGACAAAAATCAGGCAGCAACTGAATGTGCCAAAAAACAAAAGAAAGAATATAAGGTGAAGGATCAGATGAGAAGGCAAGAAATGTGGAAGATGCATAAATACAGTTGCAAGTATAGAAAGCTTGTGGAACAACCTCATGTTGATCAGGATTGTATACAGGAATGGTTAAGGAGAGGTGAATTTGAACCAAAAGACAAAAGGCTGATATTGGCAGCCCAAGATAGTGGACTACATACACGTCAGTTTACAAAGTCCATTGAACACGTGGGAGAAACAGACAAATGTAGGTTTTGTAAAACAAAAACATCTTGTTATTGGTTGTGATATACTAATGTCAGAAGGACTGTATACTGAAAGGCATAATAATGTGGCAAGACTGCTGCATTGGGGATTATGCAAACATTATAATATTGTAGTATCTGAAAAAGACTGGAAAGATCAGCCACAAAGCATTATAGAAAATGATAAAGATTATATCACATGCAATCACCCATTACCAACAGTTAAAAAAATAGATGTGAGAAAAACCAAATATAGTAGTCCATGAAAAAAAGACAAAAGTAGCATTGGATTATTGAAATTGCTACACCCAGTGACTACGGTGTCTTATGTACAGTGAGACACAAAATTATAAAATACCAGGATTAGCAGGCAGAAACAAGGACACTGTGGAAGGATACATAGACATTTCAAATATTAGTAGTAGGATCAATGGGTCTTATAAAAAAGAATTTACAATCATACTTAGATATGTTATCGATACATGTAACTCTGTATGAATTACAAAAGGAGTCATTACTGGGCACATTGGAGGTGCCACAAACAGCACTTCTCGCTGACATCAAATATTGAAACAATAATGATTTCATGAACTTGAATCATACTTTGACTTAGAAATGGAGTCCATTCCTGTTATGGTATTAGAAACCCAAAAGACTTGGAGAAATTAAAAAAAAAGAAAGAAAGAAAGAAAGAAAGAAAGAAAGAAAGAAAGAAAGACCCAAATTTAACAATGCTGAACTTCTAATAATACTCCTAAAAATCAGCAACAGGAAAACTATGTTTAACAGCAATTTATATACCACCAGGGATACTGCTGAAAAAATCCTTTATTGGATATCCCAACAAATTAACCATGAAACTATAATACTTGGAGACCTAAATATAGACTGGCAACTCTACCCACTGAATCCATAAACTTGTACAACCTTAAACAATTTATAGCCACATCTACTAGAATCAATATAATTTCAGGGAGGCACACAACATTATACTGGATCCTTACAAACAAATCAAACAAATTGACAAAAGCAGGCTGCGTCTCAGATAGCATAACTTACCACATATTAACATATGCCATTAAAAATCACCACAACCTAGAAAAATGTATTATCTATAGCCAAATCTGAAATACAGTTTCAGCAAATATATTTTCAATGAAACACTACAACAATATAACTAGAATGTACTTAGAACAATACTACCAGATACTACTGTAGAACCCTTTAATAGCATATTCTTTCAAACCTTAAATAATCTAACACCAGTATGTAATAAAAGAATAAAATCTAGCTCTCCACCATGGCTAACAAAAGAAGCAAAAAAAAAAAAAACTCATGCTAAAAAAGGATAAAGCCTGGAGAAACTAGTATAAAAATAGATCTCAAAATGCCTTTCAGCAATTTCGACATCTTAGAAACCTTGCAAAACTCAATGTCAAACAGGACAAGCAAACATACTTTATCAACCTTCAAGAAGAATATCAAAACAACCCAAAACAATTTTGATCATCACTGAATAAGCTATTCCCCCTAGCAAGACTACCACTCCCTCTCCAAAAATGGATAATATGACAGACTGTCCCCACGTAGTTTAATTCCTACTTTATACAATCAATATTATCTCTGTTAGACACTAATACATTTGCCCCCTATCTCTACCAACATCCAACCAAAATCACCCACAGCTCCATGATTTTAGACCAGTACCCAGCTCATTCATAATGAAGTTGCTCCTTAAACTAAAAACTACCTCTGTAACTGTAGACCAACTACGATCAGACTGGCTAAAAATGGCTGCAGAAGTCATAGCTTTCCCTGTGCCCATACTAATTAATAGGTCCATAGCAGAAAGATGTGTCCTATCACTGTGGAAAAAATCCCGCACGATACAACTGCACAAAGGTAGCACATCTACAGAGTTTAATAACTATGGACCAATAGCAATTTTCTCCCCTTTTCCAAAATATTAGAGAAGCATATCCATATACAGCTGATGCAATATCTAACCTCAAATAACCTGTTCTCAGAAACACAACATAGCTTTAGGCCCCAGTACAGCACTGCTACTGCTCTACTACATTTTACCAATGTAATAAACCAACATAGAAACAATGATCTGCTTGTGTTCACCATGTTCTTAGACTTGTCAAAGGCATTTGATATTGTCTCGCACCAGCAATTGCTCATTCAACTGTCCTCAATAGGACTTTCACAAAATGTCTTGTCATGGTTGCTTAGTTACCTATATGGAAGGCAACAAGCTGTTAAATGGCAACAAACCTACTCATCCTTTCAACCAGTTACTATAGGTGTCCCTCAGGGGTCTATCCTGGATCCTCTCCTATTTAATATATTTATTAATAACCTGCACACCTCCACTCATCATCCTAGTTTAGTTCAGTTTGCAGATAGCTCAGCATTGATATGTGCAGCCTCAACTATAAATGAGCTCCAAGACATTACCCAAAAATCTTTCTCCTGTGTAGAAGCCTGCTCAAAGAATCAAGCCTCCTACTCAACCCCAAGAAAACTAAATTAATGGTTTTTACCTCAAAAAGTTGCCAAAACCAAAAGCAATCTTTCACCATAAAGTCAGCAAATAATATTCTCATTGAACATGTAACTCACAGTAAATGTCTAGGCATTATAATAGATGACAATCTCAAATATTACCAGCATATACTGCATCCCATTAAATGGGGGGGGGTGCATGGGGGCTTGCCCCCCTGCTTCTACTTGGAGAAGGGTAATATGTTTTGTCTTTTATTTGTTTATGTATGTACTTGTGCTGGAATATAGTAAGTGTTGATATCCTGTGTGTTTTCAGTATTATGAGATTCAGTATTTTGAGTTTGCAGTATTTTGAACTTTCAAGATTTTGGTCTCAGGATTTTGGGCTTTCAGGATTTAGAAGTGAACCCGTAACCATAGATAACTAACTTTCGAACACCACATCTGCAATAGCATTAAAAAAACACACATCAAACTAGGAACACTCTACAGACAAAAAACTTTCTTGGATAGTTCCACCAGAAAAACCCTTGCCAGCACCTGCTTTCCTCACTCTTATATGCAGCTGCCTTATTCACCAATATACAATCTTCTCTTAAAAACAAGCTCCAATCCTCCTACCATAAAATTGCCAAATTCGTCACAGGTTAACCCTACCATTCCCACCACTGCCTAGCTCTTTAAGAACTAAATTGGCTCGAACTCACAGAACACCTAAGGCTAGTACAGCTGTCTTCTGCACATAAAATTATATATACAACTGATAGCTGCCCAGCCCTCAAATCTGGCCTAAAACCCTACATACCTACAATATCCCCCCGTTCTGAAAACAAATAACTCTTAACAGTCTACATTCCAAACAAAAGAGCTGGACAGTGCCTATACTCTCATGCCACCGCCGAGCTCTGGAACTCTCTGCCAACAGACATTACTACCATTGAGAGGTTTAGCAACTTCAAACACACCCTAAAAAACATTTTCTATGTCATCAGACCTGCCCCCTGCTCTTTCCCTAATAGGTGAACTCCATTCACTCTATAGGGGCTTTCTTTTCTATCCCTAAAACAGGAATTTCATCTATTAACCACTAGCATATTGGACTAACAGACTTTTCATATTTCTACACCCTTAACTATCCCATCCTTCTAAGCATCTACTTGCATCTAATGTTCTGATCCTCATTCTTTACCATACTCCTACTTGATGTATATATAAAAAAGAGTTTTCAGTCTACCACTTTACTTGAATTTAGTACTTGTTTTATTATTCTATCTACCTCTCTGTACTTATTTTGTATTTATTATTGCATCTACCTCTCTGCACTTATTTACTATTCAGTTATTAATGTGTGCTTTAATACTTGTTTTTTATCTTGTTCATGTAAATTGTCTTAACTTTCGTTTGTCATTTGGAACTTTTCTCCCCGGGCCTCCGCTGAAAATGGGCTCCTGACCCAGTCGGGCTTTCCTGGTAAACAAATGTTAAATAAAATAAATAAATAAAATAAGTCAAATAATATTGCAAGAGACTTACTCTACTCCCAATATGTTGCTAAACTTTGAAACAATATCCCCACACAAGTAAAACTCGCCAACATACTCAGTAGTTTTAAACCACTGCTTAAACAACATATTGACCAATCCTGGTCCTGCACACGCTCATCCCCAGGTTAAGACTTTGTGCTCATTGTACAATACTCTCCAAATACTCTACTTAAACAGAATACTCTCAACCTCTCACTG
Source organism: Protopterus annectens (assembly GCF_019279795.1). Classification (NCBI taxonomy): domain Eukaryota; kingdom Metazoa; phylum Chordata; order Ceratodontiformes; family Protopteridae; genus Protopterus; species Protopterus annectens. The sequence goes on along the minus strand of NC_056741.1, from coordinate 474,716,832 downwards.
AAATGACAAAAAAAATGTATAAATAACTGCTGCCTGTGCAATCCAATAAGTCACAGGTGAGCTTTTTCTTTAGTAACTTCAACTTCTGTAAAATCTTATAATGTATAAATGTAAGTACTGTATGTGTAACTACTGTATGTCTATAAATGTAAATAGAAATGTAACTACTCTGTATTTAACTGGAACTGAGTATAATGCAGTGTAAACAATGGAGGCCCCCCCCCCCGGGCCTCCTCTGAAAATGGGTACTGCCCAGTCAGAGTTTCCTGGTAAACAAAGATAAATAAATACAATTTTGCTGTATGAGAGCTACAAAACTTATGGTTGCCATACAATATTTCCTCTTGCATAAACTTAGTAATGGACAGATAATTGTCAGTAACCAGTGTATCTAAAGGCAAGTTATATTTCTCCAAGGTTGAGTAATACTCCATTTTCAGTAAGATTCATCAACTTCATTTCTGTAGGTGTCAAGGAAGACTGACTGCTTTACAACACTACTGATGCTGTCTGTAACATAAATTAGAGTTAAATCAGACCTTCTTAGACTGTTCATTACATGTACAACATTCTACAACAACCATGAACAGACAATGCAGTTGTTACAGTGCATGTTAAGCAATGTATGATAGACATTATATACATGTCAGTATATCATATGATGTAGTCTACTTCACTTTCACAACTGTCCAGGGAATAGAAGGGACATGGGAAACTGTTTTATGCAATATTAACACAGAGATGATTCTAAGCTCTTTAGATGTACATTGAGGAACTGATTAGGATAGAAAATGAAGTTAGTAACTGTTGAATGTCATGCCGTGTATTACGTTACTATCATTAACTGATGTGTGATGTTGCTGTCTTCTTATTTACCAAAGTTTTTGTAAAGTACATGTTACAGTTCATTTAGAAGCAAAAGTGGCCTGCATCTGAGATCAAGACCACATTGAAACATACTTAAATCATAGCTCTCAACCTTCTGTCTCCAAAATGAGGAAAACTAGCCCTCATAATGTGGAATAAAGGGCAAAATGTGGAACACATACTAATGGCTTACTAGCAACTTCAACTAGGAAGGTCACAGGATGGTTAAAATATGCTGATTTTACTTGTAAAAAATAAATTTTAATGAATTAATGTGATTAATTTCTATTTACTATGGATATCAGTTAAAAAATCCCTAACGCTTGAATGTGGGACAGACCCTTTCAATGTGGAACTTCGAGGAACATGAACTTTTCAAGACACCAAATGAGGTACATTCCTCATAATGAAGTACACTTGAGATGCATGACTTAAGTTTATGCAACAAACCTGTAGAAGCGTGAATGTAACACTTTTCCACCATGAAATAAACTGTAAATTGTGCAAAGTAAACAGTTCTATGATACAATCTACTTCCACCAGCAATAAGAAGTTTAATATCATGTTTTTACATGGGTAATGATCATAACCTGATATCACATCCAAGTCTGAATGGAAGGAACTTGCAACACTCTCTTTTGGAAAATATACATTGGTTAAAAGGATGCATACCCTCAGATGCTTCATCATTCTAAATATCTTTAGTTATGCTTAAAAAAACAACACTGATAAAAATCTATCAATATATATCTGGCAGAAAATGACAAAACAGAGTCTAACATCAATAAAATTTAACAGTCCATGTTGGGTTGAGACAAAGGCACTCTTCTAACCTTATACTTGTTTTCAGTCATTCCTGAACTGATCCTGGCACACATTAAGCAGATGAAAAACGCAAGACACAAAGGCCATAACTTTTCTTTCACGAATCATTCACTGATCACTAGTAGATCTGTAAATACCTCACAAATCAAATGACAGGATAAAATCAGTTGTTTCAGAACTTGCATACATTATAGTTCCCTGCAAAGCAATAAAAAGAAAGGCAAGTTAACCTGCCATCATCAGAATTAACATGTTTTTGTCAACCCATCAACAGCACATTCCTTGAGTGCCATACAGTCGATGAGACAAATTTCATTGACAGTGGAGTTTTCATTTTCCCCTACTGCTGTGTGACCTCAGAGTAGGTATATTTAAGTTGAAGGTATCCCCCCCCCCCCCACATAGGGGTTGCAGGGAGGCTTGCCTCGTTGCAAATATACTTACCTTAGAGGTTTGATTAAACTTGTTGCACCCTTTTTCCATCAATTGGATGCCACTCGATGAAAGTGCTGCCGATGGATCGACATGTATCCAAATTATTAGTACATGATGGTTCATAGTCTGCATCTGTTCTTCTATAACCTGCCAGTAAAATGAATCTTGATCACTTCAAAGATTACATATTGTGCATTCTACATAGAGCTGAATGAAGTACAGGCATTGCAAAGCTGATATTGCAGCACAGCACCTCATTTACCATTCCAAGTATTACATTTTGAATATCTGGTGTCTAACTGCAGTATTCAGAAGTTTGTTTGCCTAAATGGTGGCAAGACAGATTTGTGGCAATAAAGTTATGATCAAAAAACAAAAGAAACACTGATAAGAGTCTTATGAATAATCTTGCCTTTTTAGTTGAGATGTAAAACTAAATATAAAAGTCAGTGCACAAGTTGTCACAATACTAAAACACTACCATACAAAACAAAATAACAGACATGAAAGATGTTTTTTGATGGGGGTGGTATGGCTGCTGCACTTCCGAATGTGAAGATTCTGCCCCTACTTCCTGATCTCTGTTTTCCAGATTTGAGGTTACACAATACTCAGTGAATAGAGTAAATGTGAAAAATACCATAAATCCCTACTGGCAGTTCCAGGCTCCTTTGCTTGCTGGGGCACAGTAACTAGCTGGTGGGACATGTAAGGCATAAGAATAAAATAAGCACCATACCAATAAAGTAAAGAATATATGATAGATAGTAACAATTCATCCATAATCTGCTGTGAAAAATGAAGGACCATTTCCCTACGGGGAGAAAGTCAATGCATGATTTTATAAATCCTGGCAATGTTCACAACACAGAACACTACTACTTTGTCATGCTGAAAGATTATGTTTTAGATGAAGTATCGGTATGCTGAAGTGTAAGAAGTCAAGGGTGTAGCTACCAATGCAACAGAGGTGGGAAAATGTCATGTGCAGACATCTGTCTCAGTAGAAAGAGGAAAAAATATATCATTACCGCAAATTCAAGAACATAAAGTCAAGACTTCTTTTGTTCTGCACTGCATTGTACATATATTTTTAAAATGAATACAGCACATTTTGCCAACATTCAACATAAAACACATCTTCCCACAGCAGACACTGGTGAATAGTAAAGTAGTGTAAACATCTGTTAAAAGTTCTTTGAAGAAGAAGCAAAACATGGTCAGTTAACAGATACTGGATTACAATGATAGTTTTGACACATAAGAAGAATGTGGGAGAGGGTCTGTCAGTCTTTGGAATAACAACTGAAAACTTAAAACATGCATTTTAGCTAGTTTATTTTGTTGAACATTTATAACTACTGTTATTTTTTTTCAAAAATCTTCTTTATTTGATTTTTCAAAAAACAAAATGATAAATAGACAGATTGACAACAAACCAAATACATATACTTGCAGTAACAGAGATAATAAATCAGCAATCCTATAACTTTATACATTATATACAATAGAAGTCACCACATACACTATTATTGGATAATGATACAAAAGGAGAAAGAATATTGTAAGGAGCATATTATACTGAAAAGTATAAAAGGAGTATGCAAGCTCTTCGATACAACCAAAAATATAGTGTAGATATTTGAGTGATGCAGATGAGAGGAAAAGGTTGATTCTAGTATGAGGAGACTCATAACATAGTCTAATTATTGGTTTAGCGTGCAAAGTGGTTTTAACTCTAAAGAATTATGTCAAGCAAGTTATCATAGTATTTGTGGAAATATTATTTTTGATTAGTAGCTGTATAAGCTAATTCATGGGAGGACACATATTTAATTGCTAAGTTACGAAAGTCTTCCCATGAGGTTGGTGATTTAATAGTCCAATTTTTTGTGAATTTGATAAGAGTGCAGATTGTGATGAGAATATGTTTTAAAATTTTTGGAAGTGTATTTGTAGTAATATGAAGGATAGTCGTTTCCCATGAAAAAGTAGATTTTTCATATCCCATCTTCTCTAATCTAGCTCTTAGAGAACACCATAAATTGTGAACCCTATCACAGCCCCAAGAAATATGCAAAACATCTGCAACTTGATTTGGGCAAAATGAGCATTGAGCTGAGTGTTTAGGGTTAAACTTATTAATATTTGATGGGATATAATAAGCATTGTTGTTAATCATAATTTGAGTGTACAACAGCCGTTTGAAGGGAATAAACTTAATAGTATTCTCGATGGCCATTCTTTTATTATCTTCTGTAATTAATTGACTTTTATCTTCCTGATAAGTTGAAAATAGTAAGGAAGTCTGAGATTTTATACTCTTTATGAATTTATAGGACCTAGATATAGTTTTTCCTTTAGTTGCTAGATTTTTTAAAATGGAAATAGCTAAATTAATATCATGTTGATCAGTTTTAGTTTGAAGTAATTTAGCTTTAATTAGGTACATAATCTGATTAAGAGCAGTAGTATATTTCTTAGGGAGTTCCAATTTCATTTTCAGTTTGGCTATAGTAGTTTCCTGCCATTTATAGATGTCCTATATTGCAAATTCTTTGATAAGAGGGTCGTTTGTTAGGTTTATTGGTTGGTTATTGATTAGCAGATTAGGGTTTAGATGAAACAGTTGCATGAAGGCAAGGGCATTGGATAGCTGTATAGATTTAAATACATTTTGAATGGTTAGAATCATATGTTTGATCAATGGGTGTAACTTCCTGATGTATGAATTACTTTGGTTTAAATTTAGAAAGGGGAGAGATTTGGGGTTAACGTCAAGGGATTTAATTTGACCATACCGGATATTGATCCACTGGGGGTGTCCAGCTAGACATGTTAGGAACATAGTTTGCTATTTAGACCAATCTACTAGAGGTAATTATAGTGTAATAAAGTTTAAAGTCTGGTAAGCCCAGGCCTCCTAGATCTTTTGCAAGGGAAAGTTTGTCATATTTAATTCTGACAGATTTCGGATGCCACAGGAATTTAGATAAGATTTTTTCCATATCTCTAAAGACATTTTGAGGAATAATTGAGAAAGTAGCATACATTTGGAAAATAATTCTAGGCAAGATATTAATTTTGACCACAATGGCTTTAGATAGTAATGACATATTAATATTTTTCCATCTAGTAATATCATTTTGAATGTTAGTCCAAGTATGTAATAAGTTGTTCTTAATGATCTATCTAAAATCAGAAGTATAAGTTACTCCTAGATATTTTATCTGATATTTAATTTTTGTCTCACTACCAGGAAAAAAGAGTTCCTTATGGTCTAATGGATTCAAGGGAAATACATAGGATTCACTAGAGTTTAGTTTATCATTAGATATCTCGGAATACAAATCTATTGTGTTAAGAATTTTTGGGAGATCAGTGTTGGGAAGTTTAAAGTATAAAATTAAATCATCAGCAAAGGCCGAATATGAAAGTTTTATGTTTGATAATCTAGGTATGTGATGGAAGGTATTTTGGGATATAAATAAGAGCAAGAGTTCGAAATATAAATTAAAAAGATAAGGGAAGAGAGGGCAACCTTGCCTTGTGCCATTAGATATAGGGATTGGGTTGGATTGGAGTTTATTTATTTGAATAGTAGTGGAGGCCTTCTGATAGAGAACCTGAATAATTTTTATAAATTCCTGTGGAATTCCAAAAGAGGGCAGGATATTAAATAAAAAACTTTAAATTTACTCTGTCAAATGCTTTGCTTGTGTCAACCATAAGGACGTATCTAGGATGTCTATCCTTGTCTAGAAGTCTAATAATGGTATCTTAAAGAAGAGTGTTATCACAAGTTTGCCTATTCTGCATGAAACCCATTTGTTCTTAAGAGATGATGGAAGGAAGAATGTTCCTTAGTCTATTAGCAATAATGTGGGCTAGTATTTTAAGATCGGTATTAATAACGGCTATTGGCCTATAACCGGCTGGGTGTGTTGGGTCAGAGTTTGGTTTAAGAATTAGAATAGTTTTTGAGTTGTTAATATATTTATCATGGTGTATTATAAAATTGAATACCTTTAATAGAATTTTAGAAAGATGTTCTGAAATTATTTTGTAAAAAATCACCATGTCCATCTGGTCCAAGAGATTTACTCTCCTTAAGTTTATTTATAACATTTATTACTTCTTCTAATTGCAGGGGTGATTTAAGAAGTTGTTTCAGATGATCAGTAATCTGTGGGAAACTTAATTTATTTATAAACTCAAAAAAATTGTCTGTGCAGGGAGAGTTTGGTAGATTATAAAGATTTTTGTATATGGCCTCAAAAGTATTTATAATGTCTTGGTCTTTATACTTAAGAGTCCTTCATGTTTTATTTCTTTAATCCTTGGTGGGCCATTTTTAATATTAATTAACCTAGCAAGTATTTTTGAGGGTGTTTTGGCCCATTCAGAATATTGATATATCGATCTCATCTCAATAAAAGAGATATTTTTTAAGTAAAGATTGTGTAGTTCCTTCTGCAGATCCTAAAGAGGTAAGAGCTGTTCTGAGAATACAAATCAGAGTAATTAAATCAAAAAAGTGAAAATTAAAATAGGTTCCAAAAGCTGTGAAAGATGCCTGTGACTCACACTACTGCCATTCTATTTACATGGAAGGGAAATAAAGGATTTCTTGATGTTTAGCATGACTCATATAAATGGGGCTTTAAGTGGATTCTGAGAAGATAGCTCCATGATCACTTTACAGTGACAGGTGCCTTGAGATATAATAATCACAACCACTTATATAATTTTGATGTATTAAAATAGTCAGAGTACAAATATATATAATGAAATAACTGACATATAGTGGCAACCATTATTTATGCTTTTTGTTAACCAAGTTAATCCCACTAGACCAATGACCTCTTTTCAGTGGAGACCCAATGTGCTATTCATACTGACTAGGGGAAATTTGGACACGACACTGGGGAGCTTCCCTTACTCTTCTTGATAAATTCAGTGGGATCTTTTATATCCACCTGAGCTACCACCAACTCAGAGAGATGGGTCTTCAGTATAATGCCTCATCCGATTGATGACACATCAAGGTGTGCAGCCCCCCCCCCCCATACTCCACTCTGGTGGCTGTGTTGGAAAAATTAATCCAAGCACCTGGCATGGGTAGGGAGCCCATTGCCTCCTGCACCAAAGATGAGTATGCTACCTGTTTGGCTACTGATACTGCAAATAAACATGCATTAGTTTTCCAGCCGCCTTCATGGAAAACAGCACTGGTAAAGATAAAAAACTAGTGCTTTGTTTCTGGTTTGTAGAAATAACACCAATAGAAATAATTTATATCTGGATGCTTTGGGGTAGCACCCTACCACTCAACTTATTTGGTCAATATTTCTGGACAAAGCCAAAAATAAGAGGAAAGGGATAAAATCAGTAACAATTTTTAAATATTACTCTAATTCAGTTAAAACATTAATAGAATAACAAGCTTTGTATCAATATGGATTTTGTGAACAACAGAGGAATAAAACACTAATAATGCCTGGTATTACTAAATGACTAGAATCATGACTGATTTACCAGAAAATTAAAAATGTTTTGAGGGACAGGACAAATATTTGAAGCAAAATCAGGGACATTCTGCAAAAAATAGGGGCAGCTGAGAGGTATGAGTAGTATTTAAAAGGGAATGTCTGGTCACAATAACCTATTCTAGGATTTGAATACTTTTTTAGATGCATAGGATTTTTAATGATGTGGTTATAATATTCTGAATGTTGTTATTACAACCTATGAACATGAATCAGCAGATGGATTTTAAAATTTGTAGTTTTAATTTCTGAGCTAATTAAAAACTACATACCCTTACATTTTTAAGATGAGGCTTCTTCATTTTTGGTTTAGTATGGTTTGACATTGCCATACCATCTATAGTACCGACAAGTAAAAGAATTAAAGAAACTGCAGCCATAGTCAACTTTCCATCTTCAAAATATAGCATACTATACTACCTCTTAAAAGGTGGGACAAGCAGGCAAAATGTGGAGCAGTTACTGACAACTAAGAAGTTGGTTAAAAATACTACTTTATACTTGTTTTTCCACATACCCAGTTCTTCAACCATTAGAGACTGTCGGGAAAAACACCTCAAGTTGCAAATGTCCAAGGCCCCAGATGGGCATAAGCCAAGCAACACCTCCCCTTAAAAAAACATACAACTCCAGTCAACATCAATCAAACAATGCAGGTAAGAGAATGCTTGCAACATCGTGATACCATACTATCCATAACATCAACAAGCAAAAGAATTAAGGAAACTACATCCATAGGCAACCTTCCATCTTCAAAATGCTGACTACTATACTGTTTTGCACAATGTGTAACAGATGGGTAAAATGCAACATTTACTAACAACTGTGAAGGAAGCTCACATTATGGTTAAACTGTGTATTTCAAGTACTTTGATGCCTCCAGTCTCTCCCTGCTTGCCAGAACAGTCACTTGGTTATAATGTACAATTTTATTTTACACTATAAGACAAAAAAAGTTATATAGCAGTTGTAATATATTGTTTTTTACCATATGCCCAGCTCTTCAAACATCAGAGACACGAGAGTATGTTGAAAACGTTCAGGACCACCGCCCACACACACACACACACACACACACACACACACACACACACACACACACACACACACACACACACACACACACACACACACACACTAAAGCAAATTATTATCACACTGTCTGTCTTAGCACTTCTAGTTACAAATTCAAAGTGACAAACTACTTTAGCCTTTCTCCTCATCTGAGTTATTACTTCATTCTACCCACTAGTTTTCTGACATGTTGATCTTTGACCCTTCTGTGCCCCCCAACATGTCTACACACACACACACACACACACACACACACACACACACACACACACACACACACACACACACACACACACACATTACAGCCACTTTTATAACTGCACATCTCAGATATTTGCTTGAGATCAAGCCAATTGGTAAATGAATAATGACACAGAAATGTATCTCGACTTGCTGATGTCAGAACCAGACAGTGCAATTATTCTCTATCCTCTCAACCTCTTAGTTTAAGAATCAGAATCAAGGAACAAAATCAGGATAATCTTTTAAATCTTATATACATAGAAAGTTGATAGAAAAATAAGCTTTGCATTATCAAGCATTTTCCGAAGGATAAAAAATCTGAAATTTGCATGCTACTCATTTAGTGACTGTAATCCACAACAACTTGCCAGAAGCCTCACAATTTACAAGGAACATATCAAAATATCTCTCAAGTTCTTTGCTTAAGAATTCTGGATAAAGTCAAAAACAAAGAGGGACAAAAAGGGATACATTTTATTTATTATTTATTATATTTGTCAACCACTTAAACCTAATAGACAAAGTGTCCTTTTTGGGGGTGATCTGGAAGTGCTGTCTGTTTAAGTGACTTGCTCAAGTCACAAAAACAGGCAAATGGAGGTGAAATGATTCAAACCCTGTACCTTTGACTACAGAACACAGATCATTAACTTAAGTGCCAGACAACTCCAAATTACCTAAAATGTTACCAGGACAATAAGTGCTGCATGGACATGCATTCTTGGAACAATACAATTTATGAAACTGGAATAATAGGCATTATTGACTAACAGTAATCCTCAGTGAGTTAACAGAAAAAATATGTTTTATTTTAGTTACTCTTTGACCAGATTAGTCCCATTAGGCTAGTGGCCTCTTTTAAGGGAAAATCCAAGGTGGTAGTTATATTATTAAGGGAAATTTGGCCAGGGCATTGGAGAACTTCTCCCACTCTTTACAGCTGCTACATGGTGCTGGAGGGCTCCTACAGCAGCAAGGTAAAGGCCTAGGGGAAGTAGCAGCTTGAAGGGGGAGAGAAAAGCTAATGAGAGTTTGGAGGTAGAAAGTAACCATTTGGAGAAAATGTTGTTCAATATAGAGTTTCAAAATGGAAGTAAAGATTTCTGTGTGGCAGATGTTACAAATGAGCAGTATTTAGCTGTCTCCATGAAGAAGGAAGTAAGCAATTCTGCTAAAATGGTACAGATAACAGAACAGGTATCAGGAGGGCTTGCAGATGATATTCTGTTAAAAATAATCAAGCAGGATGATCCAGGCAACAGTTCTGCTGTTTCATGGAGTTGAGATGGTAGATACTTTTTGGAAGTGCTAAGGATGGTAATGTGGAAGATATGTGGCAGCAGAGAATTCAGCAGTTAAAACTTGTACAGCAGTGACAGAAAGTAAAAGAGGAAAGCAACAACAAACTGAGAAGGTGTCTAGTTTTGTGGGAGCAGATAACACGGTAACTAAAACTTATGCAGCAGTGACAGCAAGCAAAAATGGAGATCAGCAACAAACTGTAAATAAAACTGTTTTTAAAAAGAAGAAGAAGACAAGACTAACTGTGAGAACTGGAACAAAAATGAGACTGTAATAGATATTATCTATGTGACACTGGTAACTGTTCTGAGTTTTAAAACTCAAGAAATTAATTTATTATACATATTGGGACAGAGATGAGGAAGTACAGAAGAGTATACAGGCAAAGAGGTTGGCAAAGAAGAAGTGGGATTGTCAGAGAGATGAAGAAAGTAGACAGGAGTATAAGGAAATGAGGTGCATGGCAAAGAGAGAGGTGGCAAAGGTTAAGGATAAGGCATATGAAGAGTTGTATGAAAGGTTGGACACTAAGGAGGGAGAAAAGGACCTGTACCAATTGGCTAGACAGAGGGGCCAAGCTAGGAAAGATGTGCAGCAGGTAAAGGTGATAAAGGATAATGAGGAAAACATACTCACAAGCGAGGAGAGTGTGTTGAAGAGATGGAAAGAGTACTTTGAGGGGTTGATGAATGAAGAGAATGAGAGGGAGAGAAGGTTGGATGATGTAGGAATAGTGAATCATGAAGTACAATGGATTAGCAAGGAGGAAGTAAGGATAGCTATGAAGAGAATGAAGAATGGAAAGGCTGTTGGCCCAGATGACATACCTGTGGAAGCATGGAGGTGTTTAGGTGAAATGGCAGTGGAGTTTTTAACCAGATTGTTTAATGAAATCTTAGAAAGTGAGAGGATGCCTGAGGAATGGAGAAAAAGTGTTTTGTTACTGATTTTTAAGAATAAGGGTGATGTACAGAGCTGTAGTAACTACAGAGAGATTAAACTGATCAGTCACAGCATGAAGTTATGGGAAAGAGTAGTGGAAGCTAGGTTAAGAAGGGACATGATGATTAGTGAACAGCAGTATGGTTTCATTCCGGGAAAGAGCACTACAGATGCGATGTTTGCTCTGAGAGTGTTGATGGAGAAGTACAGAGAATGTCAGAAGGAGTTGCATTGTGTTTTTGTAGACTTAGAGAAAGCATATGACAGGGTGCCTAGAGAGGAGTTGTGGTATTGTATGAGGAAGTCAGGAGTATCAGAGAAGTATGTAAGAGTGGTACAGGATATGTACGAGGGTAGTGTGACAGCAGTGAGGTCTGCGGTGGGAGTGACGGATGTGTTTAAGGTGGAGGTGGGGTTACATCAAGGATCAGCTCTGAGCCCTTTCTTATTTGCAATGGTGATGGACAGGTTGACAGATGAGATCAGACAGGAGTCCCCATGGACTATGATGTTTGCAGATGACATTGTGATCTGTAGTGAGAGTAAGGAACAGGTGGAGGACACCCTGGATAGATGGATGGAGATATACTCTAGAGAGAAGAGGAATGAAGGTCAGCAGGACTAATACAGAATATATGTGTGTGTGAATGAGAGGGAGGATAGAGGAATGGTGAGGATGCAAGGAGTAGAGGTGGCGAAGGTGGATGAGTTTAAATACTTGGGGTCAATAGTTCAGAGTAATGGTGAGTGTGGAAGAGAGGCTAAGAAGAGAGTACAGGCAGGATGGAGTGGGTGGAGAAGAGTGTCAGGAGTGATTTGTGACAGAGGAGTACCTGTAAGAGTGAAAGGGAAGGTCTACAAGAGGGTAGTGAGACCAGCTTTGTTATATGGGTTGGAGACAGTGGCACTGACAAAAAGGTAGGAGTTTGAGCTGGGTGTGGCAGAGTTAAAGATGTTAAGATTTGTACTGGGTGTGACAAGGGTGGACAAGATTAGGAATAAGTATATTAGAGGGTCAGCCCAGGTTGGAAGGTTTGGAGACAAAGCCAGAGAGGCAAGATTACGTTGGTTTGGACATGTGCTGAGGAGGGATGCTGAGTATATTGGGAAAAAGATGCTAAGGATGAAGCTACCAGGTTAACAGGAAAAGAGGAAGGCCTAAGATAAGATTTATGGATGTGGTGAGAGAGGACATGCAGGTGGTTGGTGTGACAGAGCAAGATGCAGAGGACAGGAAGAAATGGAAACAGGTGATCCACTGTGGCGACCCCTAGTGGGAACAGCCGAAAGAAGATGATGATGATTGGGACAGAGACTTTTTGTGCCTTAACATTTGAAACCAATGGACTGAGGATGAGGTTTCTGGAACTATGTAACAATAAGGACATTTGTCCTTGGACCAATTATTTGTTTTCTAGCACAGTATCTTAAATGTTAAAAATTACGTTGCAGTTTAGAACAGATGAACTTGAAGACTATGTTAAAAAATGCATGCACAGTCTATGCAAAACTGTTGACAATATTGTGAAAGTTAGAGATGGGAGAAACTTATAGAATGGAGGGTAGAGGTGGGGAATTTCCTCATTTAATTAATGAGTGTTACAAAGTACAATTTAACCAATGTGGGGAGAATACAGGTTGTGTAAAAAATGAAAACGTTTGGATGGACTGTCAAGAGCAAACAGTAAATAACAAAAAAGAAGGAGAAAGGGAAGAAAACATACATGAGGAAGGGCAACAAGAAACTGTAGAAGAAGAAAAAAAATATGGATGGAAAAATTAGGAGACATAGTGCATGCAGGAAGAGAGGTCGGGAGATTATTTGTGTATCAAACCAGGAAAAAAATATTCTGTTTAGGGAAAAATAAAGATAAGAAAACAAACATTTATAAATGTTTCCCCTAAATGTAAAAAGATGGAAAAGCAGCAACTTTAGAGTACCTTCAGTAAATGTGAACAGTATTATTAACACTGTAAGAAGGATAGAGATACTGTAATGGTGTGATCAATGTGATATGAATGTTATTCTGTTAGAGGATGTAAGATTTCTGATAAGTGAAGAAACAGTGCAAACAGAAAAATTATGAAGTGGAAATATAATATGGAACTTAGGAAGTGAACCTTGTTCTGGAGTGGCTGTGTTGTAAAAAAAAAAAACTAAAAATACTAGATGCAACATTGGTAAGAATAGGAAGGTTAACTATTGTGGATGTGGGGTGGAGAAGACATGTTCATAGAATTATAGCAGTATATGCATATACAACTAGCAAGGAAAAAGAATCTGTTTCATCAGATATTAGACTGTGAGTGGTTAGCTTAAAAATTATAATTGCAGGGGACTTTATGATTTAAGGGGTACATGTAAAAAGAAAGGGAAAGATATAAAAAAATATGGAAGTGATAACATCTGGTAAATTAGCTGTGTGGAACTAAAGTTAGTGGACTTATAGAAGGGGGCACATGGAACTGAAATTGATTATTTTGCATTATGGGAAGGTTTTTCAGCCCACTTAGCAATATGGATAGATGTGATTGAAGAAGAGGAGTAAATTAAAGTGAAAAAGGGAATAAAAAGAATAAATGAGTGATTAAGGGATGAAATTGGAACATGAGTAGTATTGCCATTATAGAAGGATCATATAGCCATGAAAGACTTCTATAAAAACTGTTCTGAATGTTGGATTGAATCTAAAAAGAAATATAAAAAGTGTTTTTTTCCAATGGCACAAAGATGGAATAAAGGAGAAAAAGTGTTAATATAGTTTGATTACATTTATATGAATGTAAATTTGCCTATGTCACAAGTGATAATTCAATAAAGGTGTTTGAAAAAAAGAGAAATGTATTAGAAATTTTAGAGAATAAGAGTATTATGATGTGAAAAAGAATATATATAAAATTGAGGAAAAATTAAGGCATTACTGTTTAGGCAAAAATATTATTGACAATGGGGAAGGGAGGAGGTATCTGCATATATGGGTAAAATAATAAAGGAGGATATTAGTATAATGAGGGAAATGGAGAGTGTAAAAGGAGAGGTAAAAAAAACACAAGAGCAAATTATGAGTGCTGTAGTACAGCATGTGGAAAATATGTATAAGAGTAAAAAGAAGGAAAATAACAGAGAATAAAAAGTAAACACATTCCCAGAATGAGTTATGGAAATTTTTGAAAAAGACATTATTACTACTGAATTGGATGAAATACTTAGGAAAGTAAATGTTGATTCAGTATCTGGCCCAATGGTATAGAGTATGAAATGTACAAGAAGTTAATGGAATGGCAAAAAGAGTATTTTGTAAATGTATAGAATGAATGGTTGAAGGAAGAGTTATACAGATGTACATTAAAATTTAAATGGAAGAATGATGAGAAAAGACTAATTAAAAATGGAGACCCATGAAATGAAATAACACAGATTATAACATTTTTATGAGGATAATACAGAGGAAAATGGAAGAAAAGATGAGGGATATTATGGAAGAAAGTATATATGGTAGAAAAGGGAAGGAATGTCAATAATTATTATTGGTTGTGAGAGAAATTGTGGATAATACTATAAGTAAAAGGGAGAATGTGAAACTTATGCTAGTTGATATTAGCAAGTCATTTGATACAGTAGGGCATGGTGCTTAGTGAGATGTTATGGAGAAGTATGGAACAGATAACAGAATTAGAGTGTGCATGTCAGCATATCAAAATAATAGTGAGAGTTACTGAATGGGTGACTGAGTAAAGAAATAGTTATAAAGTGTGGTATAAGACAAGGATGTCCTATGAGTGAAATACTGTCTGCACTGGTAATGACTGAGATAGTGAGTAAAATATCTTATAAAATGAAAGATGCTAGATATGTGATACAAAAGGAGGTGGTGATTAAAGGAGTGTTGACATATACAGATGATATAGTTGTAGTTGCTAAGAAGAAACTATGGATGATGGAAGTGTTGATTTGTCTCTGAATTTTTATAGGAAATGGGAATGACAGTGAATAAAGATTAAAGTAAGGGTTTGGGTGACATGGCAAAAATTTGGGGTGTTTTTTTCAGTGAATGGATTGCCATTGCTAAGGATAGAATTTGGGAAAATTATGTAGTTATGATGCAGTCAGAGGCTTTGCTAAAAAAAGAAACATGTCTTCTCTGGAGGTAAGTATTGATTAGCATTCAGGTAAAGGTTTATCTATTGAATTCTGTATTAATGGGAAAATAGCATATATGTCAAATGTTTATATGATCCCACAAAAATATGAAAAATAAATTGTGTAATTGCTGTTTTCTTCATATGGATTAAAGATTAAAGCCAGTGAAAAGGGGTGTGCTGTATATGAATGTTGATTAAAGAGGCATGAGTTTACTACATCCAGTTTATTCCATAAACGTGTATAAAGTTGACAAAGGAAGAGAGTGAGAAATTAATAGTGAGAATGTTTAAATACAAGTGCAAAAAGTTTTTGGAGATTAAGAAAAAGAGAAAAGGAGTATGTAAATAAGGAAATTAAAAAAATGTCAAGAAAAAATAATAACATGGAAAATAAAATTGGAGGATATAGAGAAAGATAGAAGGATTTTGTATAATAATGTGATGAAACAGTATTATGTAAATCCATGGGAAAAATTACCAGAAGTGATTAAAGCCATTAAAGTTGGGAAAAAGAGGTGTACCAAGATAGTAGAATGTCAGGATTTCTTATGGAAACTGATAAGAAATAATTTACCAGTAAAAGGGAATATGCTACATAAAAAGAAAGTTGAAAGACTGTTTATTTTGTGGTGGGGAGGAAGAGTCAACAGAGCATGTTTTTTTTTTTATTTTTTTAATTTAAGAGTGGTGAAACTTTGGAAAAAGTTGTGTGAAGAAAATTGTTTTGGGAATATTAAAGACATAAACAGTATAGGTATATGATTATATATGGATATTATAAGAACAAGAAAGAATGTGAGAAGGGTAGATAAGAATTCAGTTTATGTGATATGGGTTATTTGGAATGAAGCACTAAATGATATTTTGTTTAATGGAAATGGGATTTTGGCAGCTATAGTGTGAAAAATTAGATTATGGTTGTGAAAGTAGGAGTGGGAGTCAATTTTGAAAGAATAGTAATGAAGATGTTATAAGAAAAATGATAAATAGAAAAAATAGATATGTGTATATATGTGTCTGTAAATATGCAAAAGTGTTTTTTTTTATGTTATGTAAAATAAAGGACCCCTGCTCTTTTTAATAAGTGCCATGAGATCTTTTACATCCACCTGAGCTACCACCAACTCAAGTAAATGGGACTTCTGTTTAACATCTTGTCTGAGAGGGTATCACTCCTCTTATGCTGCACTGCAGTGTCAACATCTACCTGATTTGGAAATAGAATCCACAGCCTTCTTCACCAAAGATAAGGGTGCTACTTGTGTCACTGACACTAAGTTAATGAGGAAACATAGCATAAGAGGAGAGGTAATTTACTATAAAGGATTAAGGCTTGGTGAGCTGCTTCCTGTAGTCAAGTACAGAGTTGGATTATTTCTACCTCCTTTTTCCTGGATGACTGATTAAGTTGCTTGAGTTGCTTAACCAGACAATACTCCAGGGTTGCCCCCTTACCTGGTTTAAAATATAGAAAAAGAAAAAGTTGGGGCATACATGAGGTTCAATATTCATGCAGTTTCTGAACATTAAGAGAAGAGCCGGATCATGGTCAAATAGGATCCTAGGCAGAGAAATGGTCCAGACACCCACAAAGGCATACCAATATCCTATTACTTGTCTGTCTCTCTGCATTTACCATAAAATACCCTTGAAACTTGTCTGAGTGCATACTATTTTATTTACTATTACAGTGATCATGGAGATCTGGATTTAATTTAAAACTTTTATTATTTTTTTTTTTTACAGCAAAAACAGTGATAGCCATGTAGTGAACAAAACTAAACATCCTCACATTGAAATCAGTATGAGCAACAGTAAACTTCTCTTCCTTTGAAACTCACATATTGAAAATGCATCTGGCAATCCATTAAACTACATCAGGCATGCAGGGATTCATAGTCAACTAGCATATAATGGAGCACTAATTAGGAGTTATCGGAGGGGTGTAGGAATTTAAAAGACATGTGTAATGAATTTGCTAACAACTTCGGACAGCCTACTGGACACAAGTGTCTTTTTTCTGGAGCACTGTTTGGTGAAATAACTTATTCAGGCAAACAAAGGCTGAATGAATCAAAAGCTGCACTGCAGGAAGTGGCTCATAGCTTTAACTCATCTGCATTAAGTGACAATACATTGTAGCCCAACACAGTGCATTTCACACCCTTGTGTCTGCAAAAAAAAGTTAAATTAAAAATGCAAATATTTATGTATTTAATATAATGTAACATAGTTAATATTTTAACATTAAACTTATAGACTTCATGCTGTGCAGTTTATTCACAGTCAAATAAGCACACTCTCAACAGTCAACAAAACAAGAAAATCAAGAATTCTACCCAAAAACATGTAAGTTTCTTCCTTTACATCATAACTACTAGGATTCAGAAAACACACATAAAAATACACGTGCATATATAGTTAAGGGAAGCTGGTGTACAGAATTAAGGCAACAACTTAAAGGAGCAGGATTTGACCCCTCCTTCTCTTAATCAGGAAACCCCTACCTAATTGTGGCATTTTACAAACACACACACACACAGATACACCTTATGATATGATTATTCCAGTTGCTGGATGGAATACTTAATTCAGTTCAAAATGTCTGTATGCTACTCTGGAACTGGGAGTGGACGTGGACTTGCTGAATTGTTCATCTGGAGGTGGAGTGGGTGATGTAAAAAAGTACAGTGCACTTGCTGAATCAGTTTGTCTCAGCTGGGGCCAGGGCGGGCAAAGTAAGAAACATACCATGCTGAGTTGTTTACTGGGGCATTCACATGGGCACATGGTTACACAGGGTAGGCATCTGCCCCCGTGTGCTTCCCCCTAGCACTGCCACCTTTTCCTTTTTCCCTTTTCTTCAACTTCTACAGTCTCAGAACAGAGCACTAAAGCAGTGTCAAGTCAAGCTCTGATGTGATAACAAATTGACAAAATAATAATGCAATTGTAACTTTATAATATTTTAATATGCAGTAAACGCAGCATGTGATCGATTGTAGTGCTTCCAAGTAGTATTACCAATGACATGACTTCTTAAACCTATGTTACTTTTCTGTTGTGTGACAGTGTGAGACAGCAGAGAACATAATATTGGTACAACTCACATGTTTTGGTGTTTGCAGGTAAAATATACTGATGTAATATGTTTAAATTATACATTAATAATGCTAAATGGTGAAATTTGTGTACTGGGACAGTTTTCTTTTTTTTTTTTTGTCTGTTTTTAAACACCTTTATTAAATTATCACTTAAGACATATGCACATCTACATTAAAGAAAATAAATTTGTTGTATACATTACATATATTTTATTTCTTTTTAACAACTATTCACTTCAACATTACATAAACTGATCAATTTCTGCCTTCCCTTAAACCTCATTCCTCCTCCTGAGCACAATTCTGCAGGTATCATCCCCACAAATTCCATTTATCTTTGTGTAATTTGCTCCTTTCTTTTTCTAAATATCTCACTTCCAGTTCTTTTATCTCTTTTACACTCTTCACTACTTGAGTTCTCCATTCTTTGAGATGGTGTGGCAGTGAAGTTGAAGGATATATATATATATATATATATATATATATATATATATATATATATATATATATATATATGAAATGTATACAAAATTAGCCAATCCAGTACTAAATTACATTCTACATAACTATGTTCCTAGTCGGTCATTACGATCCAATGACCAAAAATTCTTGTCTGTCTGTCCACAAACCTATCAAATCTGCTAGGCATTGTCTGTGCTCATGCCATGTTGCTAAGGCCTGGAACTCATTATCTTTATCCATCAGGTCAATTCCCTCTCCCTCATCCTTCAAAACCATTCTGAAAGCTGGCTTTGTTTTTTCTTGACACCAGGATAAACTATATCCCTAAATGTAAGCAAAAACCTATTCATACTTTACATCTCTGTACTCACCCTTCTTCACTCACTTCCTTACTTCTATCACTTTCTCTCCCCTGGCTTTCTATCTAAATATACCATAAGCCTGCTTTTCTCTTACCTTGTGTTGCTATTCATGTCTGTATTATACTAACTTACTTTTAATTTCTCTATAAACTGGCTAAACTTTCTCTAACTATTCAATCATTATCATAAAACATGTATCTGTTCTTAACCAGTGTTTTCATATTATGTCTAACTTATTGTGATTTAAACTGTATTTGTTTTGTATTACTTTTAAAGGCTATAAAAGTAATGTTAAAATGTTTTGTAATACTTTGGAACTTTTTTTCCATGGGCCTCTAGTAAAAATGGGCTTCTACCCAGTCAGACTTTCCCAGTATTCTGCAAGGGTCTCTCAGTGCAGTGACAGTTTTAGCACCTCTGCAGTAGTGTGGGGGAGGGGACTCTCAATTCCTCGAACTACAAAAGAAAACACTGAAGACCTGCAATTTAGTTACTTTTCTGGCTGTAGTTGATAAACTTCTAAGTATAGTGTAAAACAAGGTCTGAGACAAACATAAATGAGGGTGATTAGAGACAGAAAAGCAGCAGTCCTTTTACAGAAGGTAAAGAAAATAACGGTGAGCTTCACAAATCCCATTACATGTCAATGGCATGGGAATTCAAAGTTACTTCCTTATGTCTGGCATGAGTCATACAAAGTATTATGGGAAAGAGAAAGGGTTGAGGGAGTACAAGATCATGTTGATACATCAAGCCCCATTGGTAGCCATGTAGTGGAAAACAGGCTAAAATTACAAGATTAAATTGCAAGATTAAAATTACAATCACTCAGAGTGATTTTGAGGTGTTAAAATAGGTCAGGAAACAAAGACTGAGTGAAAAAAAACTCTTTTACTTTTAGGGTGGAATTTTCCTTTAAGTTTCACAAGCCTCAGCTGTGAGTCAATGGAATGGATTTTCATGGATGTCAGATACAAGGACAGAGTTGACATCCAAACACGACATGTGTTTTAGCATGGTTTTCCCAAGGGAAGGTTGTGCATGCCAAAACTGTTGATATTCAGTTATGTGACCAAAGACATAACGTATGCACAGCACTGAGTTTGTCTGTCTTAACTTGGCCAAGGCCTTCCACACAATCCCACATTTATGCATTAGTGTGAAGTGAAGCCAGGTGAATATCAACTACTATGTTGTCTGGTGGGTTGCAAAGTGGCTCACAGACAAACCATACTCATTCATAGTTTGAGAGTTGACCTCTAGCAGCAGAACCATCAGCCATGGGTCACCACAAGTGTCACTACTGTATCCATTTATGTTTGCCATGTACATCTCAGAAGTCCATACCAAAACAGAGTGTCTGTGGCTAGTCAGGTTTGTGGTTGAATGACACTTAGGTGCTATCATTTTATCCCCCAACAATGTGATTGCTGTTCAAAAGGGGCTTACATAGACCAATGACTGATAACAACTCTGTGATGTTAAATGACCATCATATAAATCCATCATCATTTCCTTTGGCATTAACAATATTCCAGCTTATTATAACATAATCTTGAATACCCCAATCACCAATTCTCCCTTTACTATGTATTGTAACAGACACCTGCAGAAACTTGACAGACCTCAGAGATGTACAAGTAATGTATCTCCAACTGTCAAACGTGTCTAATATAGACAGACTGATGTAGCTGTCACTGTACTCAGTATGATATAGATTGCTTTGAGGTAACATATGTATGCCTTACAGTGCTATCTCCAACCCAGTAGTGATGGAAATAATGCCCATACTTATGTCATTTGGGAATACAGTCAGCTGTTCAAAGGCCATCAGTGTAGACTGACATATATAGGACATGCTGGAGAGACAGATACATCTCCCATAGGTTGCCTCTCCTCTGGAATAGGCTTCAAAACAATGAAATGCCTAGCACCTCCATGACACTGTTTCATCACAGCCTGGATGACTTGATGTTAAACTGTTAATCTCTGCCCTGCATTGCCCTTGTTACTCACCTGGACATAGGTAGTCCTTGCTAGACAAATCTTGATCATACTTGATATCTGACATTGAATTTTATGTTGTGATTTCATAGCTAGGCTTCTAAACACCATCAGGTCAATAGCCTAGTAACATCCTATGTACCCATGAAGCTATGTTGATGTACATGCCAGAAATACTGATACATTGCATTACTGTTTTGATGACAGTTGAATACAGTGCATACTTACAATCCTCATATCTCAGTCTGATATTGTGACTTCTGATGTGCACCACAACTCTGTAATAAAAATAATTACATGGAAAACTTAAAATTGTATGCTACAAATTTCAGTTGTTAACTTCATAACCCTTATAACAACTTCCACTTTAAAGCAGCAAAATGATGAGGGCAGCATTTGTCTAAAAAGCCAAGCACAATATAACTGACAGGTGCAATCATCAGTTCATCACCACACATGCATATATAATTATTATTTCTGTAAATAGTCACCCTGTGCATCAGACACATATCTTTACTATCCCTGAATCAAAAAGATAGAAAACAGGGGCATGGCACAGTTATCATATCTTGCACAGGGTGTTGTGTGGGGGCACAGGAGGCCTAGCCTGATACAAAAGGTATGTGAGTGTGTGTGAGTAAGGAAGTGAAACATGCAAGATGGAAAATGAAAATGTTGTGTGTGTGTCTGTATGTGCCCTAAATGTAACATTGGTGCGTGAGTGTCTGAGTGTACACAGCCAAACTCAGTGTTAGCTCTACATGTCTGTATATTGGACAGATGTGAGACGTGCATGGTAGAGTTGATAGTTCATCACTGTCACCCCTGACTATGAGACCTGGCTCTGCCAGGAGTTGCACTGGCACCTCCATGCTCAAGGTCTGATGCAGGGCTACTAACTGTAGGTGACTGATGTCTGCTGGACATGTTCCCTTGATGGGAACACCTAGGACCGCGACCCATGGCCTGCTACATCTGGGTATGGACAGCACACTCCCTGATGGAGCAGTGGAAGTACTGCCACTACAGGAGCGTGATTGGACATGGCCACATTAGCTCACAGCAGATGTAGTTGCTGACCTACACCCACAAGACCAACATTCCCCTCCTAGCAGATACTCCAGCACAGACAACATGCATTCCATGACAGATACATCATGTTCCCTCACACAAACACCTCTCTCCAATGTGTTATTCATCCAATCAATGGAATCAACAACATGGTGGAGGCAGTCATGGATGTTAGACTGTGCCACATCTAGAACCCTGAGCATTTGCCTGGAGACCCTTTCTGAATGTGCCTGTTCCTCCATGATGGCCCTAAACATACATTGTATTACATGTGAAGAGACACCGGCACCATGTGGAGGAGGGACAGCAGGCTTCCTCCGCGCACTCCTATCTAGCCTCCTGCATGGCACCATGCCAACACTTTGGCTATGGCCAGAGTCAACAGGCTCTGAAGCAGCTGTAGCTTCACTTCCTTGGTCAATGTCCCCACTCTCCACCTGTCCAATATCTGTGGCCTTGGTGGACTGGGGATGTGTAGCCGTACAGGCTATGTACCGAGAAGATGAGGGGGTTCACTGAGTCTCAACCTCTGCGTGAGATGCAGCCTCTACAACCCCCGGCAATGCTTCACTTTGGCCATCATCATCATCATGAGTCAGATGAGACACTGATATCAGGTGGTGCAGGGGACACAGAACCACTTCCATGATCACCTGTGATAAAAGGAAGAAACACAGGAATACATTAATACCTGGACTACCTTGCTCCAATATATGCTAAACAATTTACACTGCCGTCACTATTACAGACATTCATACCTCTCAACCTCTTAGAGCAAGAAGTCTGGACAAAGCCAGAAATACTGGGTGGACAAAGGGCAAATATTGCTCTTCAAAACCTAGACAGCTGATAAAATAACAGGCTTTGCTTTAGTGTGACATCTATGAAGGGTATGAAGTGTGAAACTCAGATCTCTGTCATTAGTTTATGTCTTCAATCTTTCATGACTTGTCAAAAAGTTGGCAGAAAGTCACTATGATATGAACTACGGCCAAGAAATATGAGTCAAAAATCTGGACATTCAGCAAAAATCTGTACAGTTGACAGGTATGCAGACAGTAGAGCAAACATACAGCAGGCCTGAGAGGACACATTAGCAGGTATATTAGTATTTATCTATAGTAATGACATAAATTTATTATGCTTACCAACTGCAGGAGGCCTATGCTGCAGAATACCTGGTGATCTTGAAATAAGTAAAGGATGAGGTGATGACACCAGCACACATTTAGCAGTATAACAGGGGGCAATACCTTTGCTCATCTATATCTGCAGTAACACAACTGCTAACACCAATGCGGCTGACAACCTCAAAATAAGTATAAAAGTGCGGCTATCTTAAATACCCCCACCGAAAAAACAACGCACACATATAAACTACTGACACTGTTTCAGAATGCCACAGTATTCTAATGATGATCTAACAAAGCATACCTGAAAGCTCATCTTGAGACACAGAAGTGGCACCCACATTAAGAACATACTGGGTCAGTGATTGCTGGGAGCTGTCCTGTGTGGCAATGCTTGCTAGGAATTCCTCTGTGGCAGTGAGAGGGGGTTCTGCAGCAGGCCCATCACCAGTGATCTGGAAATCACGTGCCACTGCAGCTGCACAGCTCCTTGCATCTGTCATCATGTATGTTGCTCGCTAACGCACCTGCTGATAGGTGAGATTGTGTCAATCAATATCATTAATGTTGCATACCAATTCGTCCCACAGGGCTGTACGCTGAGACATATTGGCCTGCCCTCTGGCCAGCAGTACTGTATGATGTTGACATAATCCTTCTATGATTAGGTCATTTTCAGCCTTGGTAAATGGGGATCTATGTCCAAGGGGCAATTTGTGTCCTGAAAGATATTAAAACAATAACACATATAAGGATCACATAAGTACAAACAAACTGTTTACAGATACTGCAGTAAAGGAAGGTTGTCAATATTCTCCACTTGATAAACTTTAAAGATTCAACAGGGGTCAAAAAATAACAATGGAGGGTACAAAATAAGGAGAGTAACAAGAATAACATACCCTTGTTTGTGCCATAATAGATACTCAGTTATGCTCACACACACACAAAATAGTCCATTCTAATTTGTGTCATAGCAGGAACTCATCTTTGTTCCCCAAAACAAAATAACATGCTAAGAACCAATTTTTTCTAACCAAACAACTGTGAAATGTTAAAAGAGCTACTAAAGGAACTTTCAATGAAATGTGTACATAGTTATCACGCAACATTATATTTTCAGCCTACTCTACATCCCCTGTACCTCTGATATGGGTTGAAAAACAAGGCCATGCCCTGATTACGGATAAAAAATGCATACATATTTATGTCACATTATCCTTAACTACATTATGGAATTAACAAAATGGATCCATACCTGCTGGAGTACAATACTCCTCTATAGTGATATAATATTGTTACACATTAGCCTTTTTATAATAGAGTACATTAGTAATTGATTGCATCTGTCCTAGTCTGTGTTTCAGAGATGCTAATTACAGCATATGCAGCTGAATTGAATGCTAATCAACCGATCTTGTGGAGCTAGACAACAAGATATAAAGCACCCATTTAGACTCCATGCTGGCATTTTATGCGGATTTAGAAAATAGTGTAAGAGAGGCACAAAGTAATCACAGACAGCTTGTTAGTAGCTGCTGATTTTTTAATTTATTTTATTTATTTATTTATTTTTAATATTTTAATCTGTGCTACAGGCTGAAGATAATGCTGCTGCTGCTGCCAATAGCCAGACAAGAGGGTGACTGCATTGCAGGCCAAGGACACAGTACATGAACTGTGCGACATCTGGCAACCTTGACTCACAGCCAGAGCCAAATGCAGGAAACCCATCACAGTGGAAAGTAATGTGCGTGTTGAACTTAGAATTTAGAAACTAGAAAGCAGTCAGTGCTTGTTTGTCACATCCAACCTGATTTGCCTTAGTTGGCAACTGCATATCATATTATTCTCAGTTAATATTATTTGACATTGTAAGAGCAGTGATATAAAATGGTGTACACACTCTATGTCCCAGAGTTCTGGTCAGATAACTGCTGAATGACCAAGGAACACAGATAGTTAAGACAGTGCTGTATATTTGCAAGCAAGAATTATAACAAGGTGTGTAATCATTAAGTGCAGTATTTTCAAAGGAAAACATTTCAATACATGTACATGTAACATTTAATACTGTAATATAACTGTAAATTCTGTTCAATTTGTTTGTGTGCTGAATGAATGCTGCTGCTTGCTACAAAGGTTTATGTGTAAAAAACAGGGTTAAGACACCCATCCTGTGTTCCAAATGTGCATTGGATAGCAAATTGGACTGTAGACCTATGTAGGCATATTTCATGTGTACTAACATATTGTACTGTGTATGTCATGCATTAATTTCTGTTTCTGCCTGTTGTTACTTCCTTTTATTCTCTTAATTTTTGGGCCACTGTTTGCTCGGTGCTGTGCTTAGCACAAATGGCATCAGCTATGCTCCGCTGGTTTGCGCACACAGCGGCAGTGCACAAACTGCATGATTGGACCACCCACATAGAAGACAGGACCCAGACATCTAAAAATAGACAAGGTATGCATTCTATTAATGTTAGTGTGCATGGCACACACCTGCTAAATGCCTTTGCGCTACATTTAAAAGTGTGAACCTCAGGATGAATAGTAATCTAGGAAATGTTCATGTAACTTCTCTTGTGGCTGCAGATGTTAAGTGTCAGGCTGAAGTTCACATGGTTCTAGGTTCAAATACAAGGACTGCAGCCTGTATTTTAGTAATGTGAACTTCAATTAGATAACAATGAAATTAAACATAGATGTGTATTTTTTTTTCATTCTGCTTCTGTCAACAGCTGGGAGTATAGGACTACCATAGATAAGGTCCATGGTTCTAATACAGCAGACATATGTCTGCTTTAGTGTTGTCAAACTTCACATTATAGTCACCCTCAATTATAGCAGTCGAGCTACTATTCCTTATAATGATTATTTTCCTGATGGCTAACACACTAACATTGTGTCATTTATGTACTTCTGTATTAATATCTGTATTGGTTAACATCTCTTTATTGGTTACCATCGCGCAAACACGTTGCTGCGTGTGTTTGCTCGATGGTAAGTGACGCTCACCATTTTAAAATGTTGCAAAATTGAAAAGCGCATGCACTCAGTATCTGCCATAACCAGAATTGGTGGGAAACATCATTATAGATTGGTCTTCATCTGCATTAGACATGGGTGATGTTCGTGGAGAGGTTTTGAGATTTCAGTCTCAAAGGTGGGGTGTGCCGGAGTCCAAAGTGTTTGTTGGACTCCTGGTGAATGAGTATGATCCCCGACTGTTGCAGGAGCACTATCATGGATCTGATTACAAATCAGATGCATGGAATAGTTTGTCCCAGGATTTGTCTAATGCTACCAGTATCTCCCACAATGGAGAACAGTGCAAGAATCACTACAGAGACCTCAGGATGAGGAAGAGGGATAACCTCAACCGTTGGATCGAGGAATGTCGTACTAGCAGCACTCCACAGATGCGCAAGTATCACTTGCAGGCACTACTTGTAAGAGTTAGAAGCTGCCATTTGTTCAGGACTGGTGTTCTTAATGGTATTCTGCTGAGTTCTGCTTTTTACACAGCTGATGCCGATTGATTACTAAATCTGCAAATGTATGAAGCAAGATGGGCATGGATGAGAGACTCAAGTGGTATGTATGCATCCAAACAGTACTGTTATTGTAGCATTAAGAGTAAATACAGTTTATTGTATTAAAACACTTGTATCGCATTGAGTATGCATTTGTCAATTGTAAAGGAAAAGTATGCATGCATTAGTCTGTAGGATAAAACAATAGTCCAGTATTACAGAGTATACAGGGGTTGTTGGTTCAAAAACCACACTTTCCAACTATACAATACTGTTTAAGTTGACATCAATATTGCAATGTAACGTAAGACCTGTAAACCAGGGATGACACTAGTCTCCTGAAGATTATCATTATAATTGGGACATGCAAAAGTGCTGAAATATATGTTAACACAAATCCTATGCAACTTTCCATGTGTGTAAGAGCAATATTTAAAATATGTTCCTATTTATGGGTCATCGTAACCCCGTTATTTTATGATCTGTGTAGATATCCTGCTCTAAAAGGTTGAGAGGCATGGTCTGTAACACAAAGCAACAGCTGCTCATTCTCAGATAACAGTGAACTTGAATCTATAAAGTGTAAAAGGAAAGTGTGCTTGCATTGTGCTGTATTCCAAAGGAAAAGTAGAGTATTACAGTAGTCACTGTCTGTGCGTTCAAATAGCACACTCCCCAAATATAAAAATCAGTTGTTTACAATAGTGTTTTAGGTTTCCATCAATAAAAATACAGCACTGTTACATATTCATCGTGATAGCATTTAAGTGCAGAGCTCTATACCTGTGGCTTGAATGGCCAGCTGTCAAGTGTAATCAATGTACATGAAACATGGATATGTGCTATATATGCACCTATGAATGATTGCTGGATGCGATATTATCTGTACTATAGTGCGTATGTGTTAGGAACAGGTAGTATTCAAAGTAATAAAGGAATTTCTTAGCATTTGGTACTGTTAAAAGTAAAATGTAACAAAATAGAGTAAATTAATTGTAGAAAGCTTTGTATATTATCCGTGGTTACTAATGTTCTCCATTTTTTTCCTCTCAGCCCTCCCCTTCTCTTCATTTTGTTTTTTATCAAATTCTTATTTTTTATTATTATTTTCATTTTTATTATTATTATGTATGTATTCATATTTATTATTATTATATATATTATTTGGAATGTTTTGTTTATTATACATATTTTTATATTGCTTTGCTGTTAAATACATGTTCATTTCTTATTATTTTTATTGTGTGTTTGTAATTATATGCCAGGGCACTTCTATGGGCTAGGCTTGTAAAGGCTCCAGGGCCATTAACCTAGTACACATCTATGAACCTACATTAATTATTTTTGTAATAATTAATTATATTATTGTTTAATGTATTTAATTTTGTTATTTCCATTTTTGGGGTTACGTTTTATTTCATTATTGAATTTTACATTTATTTATGTTATTACTACAGCACAGCAGGATAGGCTGGTTCTCTGCGATCTGCCTACACTCGATCCACCAACTACAGCACCAAGGCCCAGCACATCTGGGCTGCAGCCTGGCGGCACCCCCCTCCCCTGCTGCCCCTACCCTACCTGGACCCTCAGGTAGTTCTGCCCCAGAGGATAGGCCTGTGGTTCCCTTTAGAAGCAGAGGCAGAAGGAGTGATTTTGTCACCTGAGCTGAACTACCAGGTATGGTGCGTAGGATTGTGCTCCACACAACTGGTGCACACCTACGCTGAGTGGAGACATTGCTCTCCATCGTCTTCCTGAATAACACAAGGATATGCAGACATCAGACACTGCAGCCATCAGCACGCTGAGGTGGCAGTGATGACAGTCCAGTGAGTGAGAACTTGATTCTCACTTTCACCAAACTTGATGTCCATAAGTCTGTGATTGCCCCACCCTCACCGCAACCAAGGTGTTCACCCCCTCTTGTGTCCTTCACCAACCCTGTCTTTTGTCTTGTATATCTTGTCGGTCTGCAAATGCTTCCTCACCTTCCCAACTTGCCTGCTCCAGACATGCCTATGCCTCTTACCCAACATTCCACTCTCTCCTTAAAAAAAGGGCACCTGTCCCAAAATAAAATTTGTCCCATACATAGCTCTCTATTTTGTACACGGTTACCTGACACAATTAATTTGGTCCAGTTGGCTTCACAACATAATTATGTTGTTTTCACCCCTTTGTCTGGTGGTGACAGTCCAAATTCAGCTAAGACTCTGTACATATGCTCAGTTGTTACTGTTGAAGAAATGGATAGCTATGGTTCTTACCTACACCCTTCCTGCACATTTCTGCCTTCCTTGCACTTTGTTTTTCCTCTGCTTTCTCCCCATTTCACCACTTTCCTATATTCCCCATTTCTTTTCATTTGAGTTTGAGCAAGTTTAGTCTAGGGGGTGGGACTGCAGGTTAGGTTTTCGAAGGGGATTTAAGTTTTTGGAGGAGGGAGCATTAGGTTTAAAGAGCAGGAGGATAGTTGAGGGTTCGGGAGCAGCAAAGGAGGTTTAGGGAGCAGAAGGGGAGCTTGAGGATTAAAGAGCAATTGGGACTTTAGGTTTAGGGATCAGGAAGGGAGTTTTAGGTTTAGGGAATGGGAGGACACTTTAGATTTAGGGAGTGGGTGGTGGAGTTTTAGGTTTAGGGAGCAACTGGGGACTTTAGGATTAGGAATGGGAGTGCTATGCTTAGGGTTAGGGACTGGGTGGGAGTCCAGAGGAAAGTACAATTAAGAAAATACTGCTGTTATGGTGGATCTTGATGCAGAGAAAATATTTGACAGAGTAAGCCTGGATTTTTTGAGTAGGCAATAGAAGCATTTGCATTTCCTGATACAGTAATAAGGTTAATTAGAAAGATGTGTGAGGGATCAGAGGCAAAAATCAAAGCGAGAGGGTTCCTCTCTGATACATTGTGTCTGAACAAAGGAACCAGGCAGGGGTGTCCTCTTTCCCCTTTCTTATCTGTGTTATATTTAGAACTATTGATGAAGAGAAGGGACTCAGAAATTCAAAGATATAATTAGTATGGTGTTCAAGAAAAGTTGGCAGATGATATTATTTTGTACCTGATGGAACCAGGAAAGGACATCTCAGTGTTGTGAAATATTCTGAGATAGTTCTGTTTTTTTTTTTTTTTTTTAGAATATAAAATTAATGAAGATAAAACAAAGGCTGTAGCTATAAACTATGTACCCACATATGAATTGCTCCAGCAATACCCATATTTATGGGGAAATAATAAAATAAAGTATTTAGGAGTATGCATAGCCGGCGTTAGGCACCCGCCAAACCCGCGGCCGCGGGGAGCCCCCGATTTCCTCCCCACATGCGAGGGCCCCCATATGAAGCAGCTGCGGGTTTCAACATCGCTTCTACTCCTTGCTTGTCTCCTCGTTCATTCGGCAGTGCCGTTGTGCAATTCCGCCTTTTTTTTCCCTGAAAGAACTTGCTTCCTTGTGATGGCTGCAGCCAATCAGGTCTCTTGTTTTACTTGTTAGCTGCTCTCAATCAGGTCCACTTCAGTGAAGCAAGGGCCCTGATTGGCTGTAGCAAGTCTGAAACAAACAGACTTTTAAATGTCCGCTGTTTCCCTTTCTTTTTAGATGCAGCAGTACATTTCTCATATATATGTGCCACCTGCTGATGTGAAGCATTTTTCCTGAAGAAGAAAAATGAGAATTTAGGACATATTTGAGAATATACATACAGCAAGGTAATAGCCACTGCATGTGCCATCCGTTCTGTTATGCATGCTAACCTTGGGAATCATTATTTTTATTTTATGGTTTTGGGCCATGTACTGCCATTCTCATGAGATGGCACTATAAATTACATGCTGATGCAGAAAAAATATATGTTGTCTTATTAAATATACATAATTGCAATAGCAGTGAAATAAATCAGAAACTGAACACAGTTTCATAGCTGAGAAAGTCTGTATTACATGGATTATTTCTAAGTATATGCACAAACACACTATTACTGGGAATAGTATATATTTAATGCAGACTCTGAATGTTTCATAGGGTTCTATTTGTGCACAAGAACATATTAAATGTTATTCATATTTTTATGAGTTATGTTGTGCCTATCAGTGGATGCAATATCTATTACCAAAATGCCTGTAAAATGCTATGCACCTTTAGTTAAGTATTTGTTTTTCTTATAAGTCATACTGAGCTTGCAGCTGCCAAACTCTACCACTCACCCCAAAAAATCCTGCCGCTAAATATATCACACAGATTTCTCATCTATAGGGAGAATTAACAGTGTATGAAGTTGAAGGTGGCAGCAAATCACAAATAAGTTAACTAGGGCAAACAACCTATCATATGTGGCAGTGTTTTTTTTTTTTTGCATATAAATCTGTCTCTCCTCCTTACTTCATATGAGCAAGTATGAGATATAAATGTGTTAGGTAATCACTCATGCGTTTGTCTGGAATGGATCATGCTGATGAACTCTCAACTTTACCTACTGTCCACTCTAACAGTATCATCCTCCATGTTCTTATCGTGATGAAGGAAACCACATTCATCTTCACAAATCTTCAGCACTCGATTGTGATTCACAGTCTCATACCTGAAAACATGAGGAAAGTTGCTATGAACTTTGTTCCTAGTTTGAATAGATTGCATTTTGGGAACACAGGCCATTCTATTACCAATTCTTTACTGGAAGTGCAGGATATGGATGTCTTGTTCTCTCTCTTAATGAAGGTGGATCTACAGAGATAGTGAGCTCGATATGCTGTATGCTTATGCTTGGTTTAATTAGCCAGCTTGCTAAAACTTTCTTGCTTGCAAAAAAGGCTGGCTAAACTGTGTTTTTTGCTGGTTAGTGATGATACGTGAGTTATGTAGTTTATTGTGAACAGCATTTAGTGAAAATCCAATTAACTGCTTAGGTGTCAATCAATGCTCTTGTTTTTGTCATTCCTTCTCTAATCCTATTGATATGTAATTCTGTGTGTAATGCAGATGTAGTAAACCCAGTTAGATATCTAGATAGGTAAAAAATGTATTTATTAGGATATTATGGTACTTACTGCTATGCCAGTTATAAACAGAACCTGTGTTACTATCTGCTGTAATGGTTATTAATAGCTCTGGTTATAAAGTGTGTTGGTTTCAATTACTTAGTAACTTTTATTGTCTATATTACCCCAACCTCACTTGCCTATTTACATGGAAATTTTCGAAGTCAATAATTTAAAAAAATGCTGTATGTATTATGATCTTATGGTGGTATTGTTTTATTATTTCCTTTAACTCCTGACTCGAACGTCACTTTGCCTTTAACTGTCCATTCTATGTACATATGTTTTTCAATATTCCTTAACATTTTTGGGAGTGGCATGGTGGTGTAGTTGTCCAATGTTTGTTGGCGCATGGACTATTGATGTTAGTTTATATGTCTCCCTGCTCTGTTCTTGTATTATTCTTCGTAAGGAAAAATATTTAAAAACAGATCACTTGTATCTACCTAGAACTTTCTCAAAAATGACTCAGGGAGACAGGTGGTTAGGCACGGGGTTATGGTAAGGAGCATGGATGCCAGAATACGATTTATTACCACATTACACTTTCTGTCATATATAACAAATGTGTTTTCTAATTGCACCGTCCCTAGTAGGGCTTTATTCTTAGTTTATCCTAGCATATATCTACATTTTGAATCTAATTATGGTGATTAGTGTGAATTCCTGGAATGTAAATGGCCTTCAAGAAACCAAAAAAAAGAAACTAGTTATGCACCTGATTTTTCAGGATAAATCTAACATCGTCTTTTTACAGGAGACCCATATGACAAATGTTCAATGGAATAATATTAAAAAAAGAAATTGGATTAAACTTGTGATATCAGCAGGGAATAGTCTTGCATCAAAAGGCACTGTAATAATAATTAAAAAATCCTTTCCTGGTGAAGTGCTAAATATTAAATTTGACCCGAATGGTAGATGCCGTTTATTTTCCTGCTCATACCCTCAGGTAAAATCCCCTTTACTTTTCTTAAACCTATATAGCCCTTGTACAAACCAGCACTTATTCTTCTATGAAATACATAATCTACTACTTCAATTTCCTAATCATCTTTTCATTATTGGTGGTGACTGGAATGCACTCATGGACCCATTGAATGATAGTTCAAATAAAAACAGGAAACAGCCCTCGCAAGTAACTGCATCTATTCAGGATTTGATAAATAGCTTCAACTTAGTTGACCCTTTTTTAATATTTGACCATGACAGAGAGCTAAATAAGTTCACGTTTTATTTGGCTTCGCACAAAGTCTGGTCCAGAATTGATTATTTTTTGGTCTCTGATATCTTTTCAAACAAAATTACAAACTTTGCCCTTGAGGCTAGATGTATATCCGACCACTCGAATGTCTCCCTTTGTATTAATCCCACTCACCACCTGAATTGCAATGGTAGTAGTCCCACTTGGTCACTAAACAGTAACATTCTTAAAAAAGAAGATGTTCTGCAGGAAATTAATGATTATCTGAAACAATATGATGCAGAATCCTGTTTATCCACCATCCCCTTAGATATCCAATGGGCTACGGCCAAAGCGGTCATCACAGGAATACTCATACAAAAATCATCTTATTATAAAAAAAAGAGAAATTGTATATCAATAACCTCAGCAATGAGCAAAAGATGACTGATGCACAACTACAAAAGGATTTTTCTCCTAAACTGGAAAAGAAATTACATGAGATACAAAAAAAAATTTACTCATTTCACTTACGAAATCAATCCTTGGTAGAACTCAAACTCCATCACAGATATTCGGAATGGGCCCAAACCCCCTCCAGAACACTAGCTGGACTCATAAACATCAAAGAGGGACCAAACTATATTAATGAAATAAAATACAAAGGGGAAAAACTTATACAGTAATGAAGATATTGTTAACTCTTTTGTAAATATCTTCACTGAAATTTATAATCCCCAAAACCAGACCCCAAATGAAATGCACAAAAAATTCCTAAATGAACTATCTGTTCCAAAATTATCCTTCGCGCAAAACACCCTTCTAAACAGCCCCATAACACTGAATGAAATAATGCTAGCTATTAAAAAACTTAAAACAAATAAGGCGCCAGGTCCTGATGGTTTTACAGGAGAATTTTATAAAACTTTTAGTCATCACCTTTCTAAAACTCTCCTTGCCATGTATAATTATATCATCTCGAAAGGGATTACTGATAAGTATATGAACAATTTGAAAACAATATTCATCCCAAAACCAAACTCTGACAAGTCCAACCCTCTCTGCTATAGGCCCATCGCCCTTATTAACGTTGACATCAAAATCTTATCTACCATTTTTTCTAATAGAATTCAGAAAGTTATAGCTACAGTCATTTCTTCTGAACAGTTGGGATTTATGAAACAGAGGTAGCTGTGTGACAATACTCTTACCTTAAACACATTAATGTTGTTTCTAAAAAGTGATAACCACCCGCGTTATGCACTCACCCTAGATGCTACCAAAGCCTTTGATAACACTGAGCTAAATTTCCTTTACCTAACCATGAAATTCTTTAACTTTCCTGATCTTATTATCAACACTATTAAGATGCTTTATAACAATGCCTCTACTTCCCTGTATATAAATAAAACTTTATCATGCCCTATTACAATTACCAATGGCACTAGGCAGGGCTGCCCACTCTCACCTTATCTTTTCAATTTATATCTGGAACCTTTCCTTCTCTGGGTTAAACAAAAGACTTATCACCATATCCCAAAAGTCTTCAACATTGATATAAATTATTCTGCATTTGCAGATGACCTAAACATCTATTTTGAGCTTCCCAACACCGATCTTCATAACATTCTAAATTCTATTAATCTTTTTGCTGAGGCTGCTAATTATAAATTAAACCCTGCAAAATCATCTATCTTTCCATTAAACCCTGCAAACCACTTAGAATATTACTTCCCCCTGTCTGACATTCCTCTCAAATATACACTTAAATACCTAGGAATAAATTTCACACACCCTCACCAAGAACTAATAAAAGCAAACCTATATAGAGTCTGGAATCAGATAAATAATGATCTAACTAGATGGAAAAACATCAATGTTTCTTTGCTATCAAAATATGCTATCATTAAAATGAATATTTTGCCTAGAATCCTTTTTCATCTTAACTCCATCTTCTTAAACGTTCCAAAATTTTTTTTCAGATAAATCGAAACCACAATCTCAAAGTTTTTATGGTTCCCTAAATCAACCAGAATATCATACAGGAATCGAATTACCCCAAAGAACAAAGGCGGTTTAAGTCTCCCGGACTTTAATTTATATTACCACATCATTAATGCTAGCCGTCTAATTCAAATAGCCTGTTATGATCCCTCTGCTGAATCTTGGTACCCAACCTGGATCAAAATCTGGTGCAACTATATATATATTCATTAAAACTCAATCCATATGCTGTCCCTTTTTTAGCACCTGATGGTGACTACAAGTTCAAGATCTTGCCTACACTAAAGAACATAATTCGCATCTTTCAAACTCTGATGACCTCCTTAAAATTGTACAATACTATTCCCTTTCTCCAACCTATTCACCTAAACCCTAACTTAAAATCAATAATAAAATGATCGATCTAACAAACTTCCCTATTGTTAAGAAAGCCATAGTTTGGCACTTTTATAACTCTAAAAATGTTGCCGAGGTCAAAACTTTATTTGGTGCTCCTAACAAATATGATCCTATCTTAAGACAAATTAGCTCACTTATAAAACAAAAATTCTCTAACTATAGAGTGAAGGAGCAAGACATTACAGTATCACAATATATCATTAAATCACTTTCCCTATGGAACAAAATGATTTCGAATACCTATAAACTTGTGTCAAGCATTAAGTATGATCATTCACTACTATTTTCCAAATATTGGGACGGTATACAAGGAGACATTTCTACGGAGTCTAAGTGCGAAGCAATCAATAATACCCTGAATCTAACCCCCTTCAAAAACCTAATTTACACCCAGCTTATGATAAACAACAATTCCTACTATACCCCAGCAGTCTTACTGAAATTCGGATACAATAAAAACCTAACCTGTCCGTTCTGTTCCCTCCTACATGTAGATATACTTCTCATCTTTTGGAGCTGTAAGAATATTTACAAACTTTGGTGTTCTCTCAGAACTCAGTTGGAAAAAATGGGATATGAAAAAAACACATTCTCTTGGCAAACCATGATTTTAAATATAATTCCTAAATCTCTTAAGGGTATCAATTGCCACATCTGTGTCACAGCCTGCGCCCTTCTCAAATATTTTATAGCCAAGAATTGGGTCAGTCCTTCAACAATAACTTGGGAAAACTTTACATTAATGGCAATCAAATATATATCTGCACATAAGTTATGCAATAATAACAAAAATAAAAAAGAATATTTTCAGTATTACTGGTGTAGACTTTTTGACCTAATCCAAACTAAATAATCTTCCAAAATGTGGGTCACTAACACTACATTCCAGGAAATCCTCCATCAGTATCATATCTGGCCCTATAACCATTAGACATTGTTACCATCACACGGTAACTTTTGATTTTACAAAATATTTCGTTATATTATTTTGTTATCCTCTGGCATCCATGGTGTAAATATGTTGTAAATATGGTATAAATAGAAGTACATGATGTAAATAGTTGTTTTTTATGGTTATACCCTCCTTATCGCTTTTCTTTCTTCTTAAGACAGTCATATATTCTTCCTTCCAAGCCACTTTCCATTTGTATCCCTGGACTTTGACTGTAATAGGTTATTGGGGGTCTTTACTGCTTATATTGGTCTCTAAGATGTAAGCTTCCCTGTAAGATAACTGCTGTGTTCTAAATGCATAGTTTTTGTACTAACTGTTACATATATACCTATACTTTACTGCTTCCTGTAATGACTTACAGTTTTTCCTTTGTATGTTTGAAAAGTTTGAAAAAATTCAATAAAAATATATTTGAAAAAAAAAAGCCACTCTATTAGCCCTTTTAACATGCATTATAATCTATTGATATTAAGGGTAGGCAGATGTAGGGGAACACAAGCCATTCTAGCATCCCTTTTAGCATGTATTATAATTTATGGATATTCACAGTAGGCAGATGTATAAGGAAGGACATCTGAAAAGATAAGCTTGGATATGTGTTAGCAGACTGGGAAGAAGGACCAGATGATGGAGTACACAGTTCAGAGTGTTTCAAGGGATAACACATTTAGTTTTAAAGGATTTTCTATCAACTACAGAAAAGGTAAGTTGCTGGGTTTATTTTTAACTTTATTTTTTGCTGGGGGGGGGGAGAAAACCTAGGGAGAGGATTGTATAACTTTTTTCTGCAGAGTTGTTACACTAAGATGATTTGTGTGTGGGAGGGGGGTGAGGGGCTGTGGTTGTAACAGTTTTATTTTATCTTTGTCCAGAATTCTTCTGCTAAGAGGCTGAGGAAGGAAGGCTTGTTTGAAATTAATGTCCAGATTTGATGCAGTTTTTTTTATCTAGTCTTGCATAAGAATATTCAATATTGCATTTTTGTTTTGTGTACAATTGTGCTGAAATACTGGTAGTGGGGGATAGTGGCTGTGAGAATGCTGCAGAATATACAGATGTTTTAATTTATACCAATGTAAACCCTGTTCTTCTAGTATGTTTTGTGTATACCGGCAATGTTTACAACTATGCCTGATGCTACACCTTTGTTCTACGATAATGTTTTGCTCTATCCAGAATTATTGTGCTGAGAGGTTGGGAGGGGAGCTAGTGGCTGTGAGAATGTTGCAGAATGTACAGCTGCTGTTTTAATGTATACTAATGCAAACCCTGTTATACTAGTATTGTGTACACCGGCAGCGTTTACAACTATCCCTGATGGTACGCCTTTGTTCTATGATAATTTTTTGCTTTGTCTAGAGTTATTGTGCTGACAGGTTGGTAGGGGCTTACAGTCTGTGAGAATGTTGTGCAATATTCAGATGTTTGCCTGGTATTTATCTATTTTCATTAAAACATGTGGGGTCCGCAATGCATTTTACTTCATAATCTGTTATTCCAGCATCTATATTTGCTGATAAGCACATTATGTTATGCCTTTGTGTTTTTATTTTACTTTCACTTCATCCAGATTTATTGTGCTGAGATACTGGGGGGTAAGGGCTGTGACAATTCTGCAGAAGGTACTGATGTCTTAATGCGTGCCAGTGCAACCCCGGTTCTACTATTGGAGTTGATCATAGCAAAGTTTCAAACTATCCCTGACGTTATTTATGTCTTTGTTTTGCATTTTCTTTTCTTTTGTTTTTTTTTTTTGGGCTTTGTCTGGAATTGTTAAGTTGTGAGGTTAGAAGAGAGGGGTAGGGGCTGTGAGAATGTTGCACAATGTTTAGATGTTTGACCTGTATTTTTGGTCTGTTAGTCATCAAAAATGTGAATTCACACAATGCATGCTACTGGAAAAATCTGTTATTCTACCATCCTACCATCTTTATTAGTTCATAACCACAATGTTTTAAACCTCCTAATGTTACGTCCTTGTCTTGTTTTTTTTTTTTTTGTACCTCCTCTAGAATTGTGCTGAGACTTTTGGGGGTGATTATGAGAGTTCTGCAGAATGTACTGATTATTGTAATGAATGCTAATGCAATCCCTGTTATTCTAATATCTTTCTAAGTTTATCATAGCAATGTTTGTCCTACCATCTTTATTAGTTCATAACCACAATGTTTTAAACCTCCTAATGTTACATCCTTGTCTTGTTTTTTTTGTTTGTTTGTTTGTTTGTTTGTACCTCCTCTAGAATTATGCTGAGACTTTTGGGGGGACTATGAGAGTTCTGCAGAATGTACTGATTATTGTAATGAATGCTAATGCAATCCTTGTTGTTCCAATATTTTTCTAAGTTTATCATAACAATGTTTGTAACTATCCTTGATATTACACCTTTGTTCTGCAGTTATTTTCAGCTTTGGAATTATGTTGAGAGGTTAGGAGGTTGGTAGGGGCTGTGAGAATGATGCACAATGTCCAGATGTTTGTTAGTTTTTGTCTGTTCTTCAAAAATGTGGGGTCACACAACGTATGCTACTGCAAAATCTTATTCCAGCATCATTATTAGTTCATAAGCCCAGTATTTTAAATTCTTAATGTTTAGTCTTACTGTAGTGCTGTCCATCATGTGTGGGTGTCTATGTCCTGTCTGCCTTGTGTCTCTGTCCTGTGTGAGGGAGTCTGTGTGGGTGTCTTTGTGTACTTCTGTGGGACTGGCTACCTTGATGCTTTACAGAGGCTTGCCATAATGTAACATTACTTCTAAATGCCAGTCAGTGTGTGTGTGTGTGTGTGTGTGTGTGTGTGTGTGTGTGTGTGTGTGTGTGTATTTGTGAGTGGCTACCTTGCTATGGTACAGGGGCTTGTCGTAATGTAACATTAGTATTAAATGCCAGTCAGTGTGTGAAACTCTGTGTGTGGCTACCTTGCTGTGGTACAGTGGCTTGTCATAATTTATTGGTACTAAATTTTATTTATTTAACATTTGTTGACTGGGAAAGTCTGACTAGGACAGAGCCTATTTTTAGCAGAGGCCCAGGGAGAAATGCTGCAGAAGCATGTCTTTGGAATGTGGGAGGAAACCACACGAACACAGGGAGGACATGCAGACTCCACACAGAAGGCAACACAGCTGAGAATCAAACCAGAGAACCTCTTGCTGGGGGGGGGGGGCAAAGTTAACTGCTGCACCACTGTGCAGTCCCGTGGGGTCAGTGTGTGTGTGTACCATTGTGAGTGGCTACCTTACTGTGGTACAGGGGCTTGTCATAATGTAACATTGGTACTAAATGCCAGCCAGTGTGTACCTTGACATTTCAAGTCTTTTTAATGGTCTGAATGTAATAACAATACACAGTGATTGTTAAATGGTGCTGCATGAGCTTGATACGGAAGGAGGCATGATGGCACTATGGTCACACTTTTTATATTCTCCTGGGTAGGGCCACCAACTTGAATCTTGCTGGGGGCCCCCAAAATACTAGCACCGGCCCTGGGAGTATGGATTAAAAAGGATTCTGTTATGTCAGCTAAGGATATGTGGGAAGAGACTAAAAAGATAATACAAAAACCTGAGAAACTGGAAGTTCTTGCCTGTGCACATGTATAGCAATATACAAGCAGTAAAAATATTTCTAGTCCCTTTAGATTTATACACAGGTCAGGCATTTTTTTATCAACCAGAGGAGAATTTGAGAATAATAACTAATAAACAGTCAAAGGATTTTATTTGTGAAGGGAAGAGGGCAGGAGTCAGGTGGGATAAGCTGAACCTCCCAATAGTACAATGAGGTTTTGGATTACCTGATTTGAATGAATATTTTAGGGGTACACAGTTAAGGATCATATACATAACACAAGCAGAAAGCTACAATTTAAAGAGGAAAGGAATGGCGATGAAGCAGGGTAGTAATTCAAGAAATAGGGAAAGAATGGAATTTTGGATGCAGATTCCTAAAGAGAATAACATTCACAGAATATTATATTAATAAAGCAGCAGGATGCATACTAAGAACTAAGTCAACATGGGAATGGAGAAAGGTGATTCTGTCAATATTGATGATTGCAGTTAGGGGTTCATAGAATAGACACGAGGGGGCTGGAATTTCCTGGGAAAGATGGCAAAGGAACCAAAGTAATGGGAAAAAATAATTCGAGAAGGAAAGGTAACAGAAAGGGAAAAGGCCAAGAAGACATTTGGATCACAGGGTAGTGATTGCCTTCCCTACTGGTGACTGATAGAATACAGAGAAACAGAAAGGGATAGGGTAATCCTAAATTAAAAACCTGCACTGGTTGGATCTAGAACAGAAGCTGCTTTTAAAAAGAGGCAATTAGTAGGGTATTTAAAATATTGAACAATAACATAGAAATCAGTCAAAAAAGGTCAGAAACGATTGGGAAGAGAGATTAGATATGCAAATCACAAAGAAACAGTGAGAGGATATATGTGTGGCTTCCAAATATGCTACAAAATCTAGAAGATTTAGTTATCTTTGCCTGGAAGTGTTTGAGTAGATACTTTGATACTCCAAGCAGGCTCCAAAGAATTTTTCCTCAGGTAGGTGGCAAATGTTGGAGGTGTAATGGGGAAGAAAGGGGTAACTGGGAACATATGTTTTGGGAGTGTAATTATTTTGCCAGGAATACTGGGTGAGCAAATGAGTGTAAGGAAATTATTTTTGAACTGAGACAGAGGATCTGAACTGCCTAGACCAGTAAGGCCTTGTGAAGTCTAATTCTGGTGACTGCCGAAAAAGCAATTACTGGAAAATGGAAATCAAAATCTAAACTAACTATACTTGAAGAAGTGAATATTATGACAAAGATAAAAGAACAGGAAGTTGGATCTTTAGAAAAGGGTATTAATAAATTACATACAAAAAATAAATACATGCATAAATGGAAGACAAATGAGGTTTAAGAGAAGGCAGGAATTGAATAATTTTTGTAATGTTTCTTAAATTATATGATATATAACAATATATCTGATGTATAATGCTTATAAATGTGAACTTGTTAACATGGTTTTATTGCTTTTATTTAAATGTAAGTTTGTCTATGTCACAAGTGATAAATCAATAAAGGTGTTTTTTTTTTTGTTTAAAAACAACAAAAAAATAATTTCAGCTGGTTAATTTTATCTAGTTAGGTATGACCTTGTAATGTATATTTAGCTTGCCCAGGCTACTTATTTGCAAGTAACAAACATCCACATAAATAATTACTGTCTGACATGAAATGGACTCAGAGTGGTCACAAGTTAGCACGCCTAAGAAGTCTGTGCAAAACATTCATTAATTACTAAAGCTTGAAAAAATATAGCCTGACCATGGCCTCATTACTTTATTGACTTCTCTCGCTGACACTAGGCCCACACATCCACCAGTGTTAAAATTTAGTCTTACAAAGTCACTTGGCAGCACATTCTTTTCTTGCTTGAAAACACATATAAGCTGTCTGCAGAGCCATTTTGGGTGAAAGAATGATGTGTTTTCTTAAAAAACAA
Source organism: Protopterus annectens (assembly GCF_019279795.1). NCBI lineage: Eukaryota > Metazoa > Chordata > Ceratodontiformes > Protopteridae > Protopterus > Protopterus annectens. The sequence continues at coordinate 474,674,702 of NC_056741.1, read as the reverse complement.
TAAACTGTTATTCCATGACCATGATTCTGTCAGCATCCCTGCTAGAGAGAAACAGGTGGGGGAGGGTGAGGGAAGCAGTGGTACTGAGGTTTATGATTATTAAAAAAAAGCATAGTGTAATAAGTGCTTAATTTAGGTGATTTAGAGAGGTTCGACCTCACCTAGTCTTTTGACTCTGTCTGTGGCTATATTGTTATTTCGCCGTTTACTACCAACTGTAGCTCTATGTCTTTCCCCTCAGAAGATGTGGACTGGAGCCCTCTGTTCTGTATTGCCAGGTAGTATATTGGATGTTCAGTGTCTAATTCACGCAGGTACTATTTCAGAGCTCTGTGAAGCACATACAATTAGTATCCAGTCCAAGCAGTTCAGAGCCATTCACATCACTGTTATCTCTGCTGTACTTGTGTGCATCTAGAAGATTCTCATCTGTAGACATATACACACTGCTTTCACTGCTGCTGTTTTTTGCTTGACATTTTGGATTAGTTATGAAAGGTGTTAAATTATTTGCTTGAGCTTATTATTCCAAGTTATACCACCCTTTATTTTCTAAGTTATAACAGCAGACCCTATTGCTGACTCAATACTTGCTATACCTCTTGTTACGTCCCTGGCTCTAGCACAAAATATGTAAAATGTTTTTCTATAGTTATGACTGCTAGTTGTATCATTACTTTCCTATTTAATTTCATCAAGAAAGAAAAGTGTGTTCATCTACTACAAAATACTTTGGTGAATAAATCTGATTACTTACAGTTGCATTCCGTTTTATGCAAACACACTGCAGGATAAGAAGCTTCAGGCTTTTGCTTAACAATATTTTATACCTAATGAGTTCTTAATTAAAAAAACACACGAGTAACTGAAATTACATTAGTTGTGTAACTGTAAAAAAAACGGATTGCTTGACGGGGTGTATTCTGCTAATATTAAATGTTAACTACTGGAATCCTAGGTATACAAAAGAGCAATGTTTTAAAACTTTTTTTAAGCAGAGTACTGGCAATGCTTGAGCTAGTTTGTGTTCCCCAGGGCACAGAAACATGTACAAAATGCAGTGTATAGATACTTCGAATTAATGAGCAATAATCCATCTCTTGGCTAAGACTTAATGCTTAAAGAACAAACCCAGAGCAATGCACTGAGTCATCAGTAATGCAGAAATGCAGAATTTTATTGCACAGTTAACTGCCTGTATTTATTGCCTCTAGGTGTATTTATATGAATACTGTTATCATGCTCTTATTTTGCTCATTGCTTTTGGGATAAATGCTAAGAATTAATGAAGAACTGTGATATTAATTATATGCAGAGAAACGCCCAAACATGTGAGAGTTATATTTAGTTTTCATTAACAAGGAAACCAAAGGATTTCCACTTGGTCCAGTCGTTAAAAGATTTGTGGGGCTGATTATAAATATAACTTTTATTTGCTTTAGCTTCAGCAGAGACACCTTAAGCTGAGGTAACAACTGGTAACATCAGAGTGATGTTGAAAAACAGTTCAAGCTAATAGATTTTAAGTTGATAGTCTTTTTTTTCAGAAAGTAAACAGAAGCTTTACTCTTACAGTACCAGTCACTGTACAGCAAAGGCTTATTTACAAGCTCAGTCACAATAACACCCTTGTGATAGTGTTCAAAGGAACAGCGGTTATTAACATTGCATGCTAAAAGGGATGCAGAGGATCAAGACTTCAGTACCCAGCTCTGCTGTAACACTTAAAACAGAAAAGGCTCTGTTCTTGTCAGTTCAGATAATGGAGAAGTATATGTGCAGGCAAACATGCCAGCGGCATATTCAACAACTCTGATAATTAATTTAGTATGCATAAAACAGTAGCTGTAAAGTAATAAAAAGTCCTTATTTAGCCATTGGCATATACAACATCATTAATATTTAATCTGGTGTACATAAAGCAGTGCCAAAAGGTAATAAAACCCTGCATTTGAAAAGTTATCCAACAGGGTAATAAACCTGCATCCATAAAGCATAGAAAGTGATTAAAACCAGTGATGAGAGAATAGCCCTACAGTTTATGCAGTCATTTATTTATTTATTTGACATTTGTTGACCTGCTTAGTCCATCTGAGATTGTGCCCTTTTTCAGTGAAGACCCGGCGAGGAAAGCTCCAAAAAAGTACAAATTATGCAAATAATACAGAAATTCACAGTTTAAATTTTCCAAGTAATAAATTCACAGTACTGCTTGGGAAGTAATGTAAAATAAAATAAGTAGAGTAAGAAGTATGAACAATAATTTAAACAGATGAACAATAATATAGCAATAACCCATGGCTGGGTGTGGGTAATGCTGGATTTACCCTTGGTTGGCGTGGTTTGATTATTCGCCCTCGTGAGCAAACCACGCCATCCGTGGGTAAATCTAGCATTGCCCACACCCAGCCATGGGTTATTGCTATTATACAATGGTGTTACTTTGTTTTGTGTTATCTTTGTGTTGTTGTTATTTAGGTTTTTGTTTGCTTTACTTTGTATTCTTCCACATTTTGTAAGATAAAATAGTCCACACTTTCAGTTTGTGTTTGTTTATTTCTGTTTTAATTTAAATACAAGTTATTATTAATTTTTTAAGAAATGTTAGGAAATAATTATATAAGTAGATATAGTTTTAAAGCTTTTGGTATGTCTTTATAGTTTTAAAGCTTTTGGTATGTCTTCATGTTGTAGTTTCTTTTATATTTCTGTATTGGTTCTGACTTGATGGTTGTCTATGCTCATATGTTGCCTTGAGTTCTTCTTAGTGTAATACCTGTAATGAGAAATTGTGTTTATAGTTAGTTTTATGTTTATATATTTAATCCTATCTATCTGTGTATATATATATATATATATATATATATATATATATATATATATGTATGTATGTATATATATATATATATATATATATATATATATATATATATATATATATATATATGGTTTTAGTATACATTTTGAATTTACTTACTTATTTTGTTGGGTTTCTATGTTGTAGCTGTTTCTTGTTCCATAGTTTATAATCTGTTGTTTGTCTTGTGGTTTTTCTGGTTCATTTTCCAGATATGGATGTTCTGTGCTATGGAGTTTCATTTTTTTTTCTTGGTTTGTTGTCTGTTGTATTATTGATATTATCTTCATGTATTGGATTTTTTGGTGCTTCTTGTGTTCCAGATATTATTTTTCCCCATGTTTCAAATTCATCTACTGATGGTTGGTAATAGGATCATAGTGATGTT